>NC_137013.1:7107344-7149844 GCF_032717465.1 Coenobita brevimanus
AGAGAATGTGAGTGCATTCAAGTACTTGGGTAGTGTGATTAGTAAGGATGGAACTTTGGGGGATGAAGTGCGTGAAAGGGTACAACAGGGAAGGAAGGTTGTTGGTACACTGAAAGCAGTGATGAGAAATAGGGAGGTGAGTATGGAAGTTAAGATGTCACTGCATGATAGTATTGTGATCCCTACCCTGACATATGGAAGCAAGGCGTGGACCTTGCAAGAAGGGAACAAGTCAAGAGTGAGAGCAGTGGAAATGGGTTACTTGAGAGGAGCATGTGGAGTGACATGGAGGGACAGGTTGACGAATGAAGAAGTGAAGGAACGTTGTGGGGTGGATGTGGATGTGGTTGAGAAGATTAGGAGAAATGCACTGAGGTGGTTTGGACATGTGGAGACAATGGAGAAAGAAAGACTTACTAAGAGGGTGTATGTAGGTAAGGTGGAGGGAGGGAGAGGGAGGGGTAGACCGAGGATGAGGTGGAGGGATGGAGTTGAGAGGTATATGAGGGAGGGGGGGATGATTTGGGGGGAGGGTAGTCAAATGGTGGGTGACGGAGCGACTTGGAGGCGTTTTGTCTGCGGCCACCCTTTGCGGGATTAGGGCGTCGGGCTATATATAGATAGATAGATGTCGGCTTTGTAAAATAATATTATTCTTTGTCCTGGTTTGGTCTATTTTTGATTTGTTATACCATTTTTCTATTTTGCTTTTTACTCCGCTACACAATCTGGCCGCACAGTGGGATGGCACTACCACTCTGCGGCCAGGTTGTTAAAAAGAATTATACCACCGTATTCCCTGCGTGTCGTAAAAGGCGACTAAAAGGGACGGGGTGAGGGAACTAGGGACCCCCTCCTTCGTATTTTTTGTTCCTACAGTGAGACAGGATATAGAAAGGGAAGGGCGATCGAGTTATCCCCGCACCCTGAAGATTGGGTCTATGAATGTGCGTGGATGTAGTATGATTGAGGCTGAAACGGAGGAGACTGGGAGAATGTTTGTGAGAAGAAAGTTGGATGTGTTAGCTTTGAGTGAAACAAATTTGAAAGGTGAAAGCGAAATCTGGATATGAGCTGTGGGTATTTCTGAGTGCATATGGGCCTGGTAGTGAAAGGGCTGCAGAAGAGAGGGGGTCTTTCTGGAATGATGTTGATGAGTGTCTGCAGAGTTTTGGAGCAAATGTGAATTTGGTAACGTTAAGAGGGCTGAATGCTAGAGTGAGAAATGTATTAGTTTAAGGTGTCATTGGTATGCATGATGTGCCTGCAAGAAATGATAATGGAGACAGAATGATAGGGATGTGTTAAGCGAGAGATGTTGATTGGAAATACCTGTACCTTGTTTGAAAAGAAAGATATTCATAAGTATACATAGATGAGACAAGAGGGTGGAAGGATTGTTAATAGTGCATTGATGGACTATGTGGTTGTGTCCAGGAATGTAAGAGGAAGATTGCTGGATGTAAGAGTTTTGCGAGGGGAGGGTGGAGGTATGTCTGACCACTACCTGGTGGAGGGAAAGTTGAGAGTACGTATGAGGTGATTGAGAGCTAGGAGAGGTGGGAGTGGGAGGGAGGTTTTGAAAGTGAGTGAGTTGGTAAAAGAAAGAAAATGATATAGTTTCAGGAGAAAATGAAAGATGAGTGGAAAGGTGAAAGCTCAGGAAAACAGCTGTGTGGAGGAGTAATGGCAGTTGTTTAAGAGTGCTGTGGTGGGGTATGTGAAAGAGGTGTGTGATATGAGACGAGTGGGTGGTGGTGTAAGAAAGAGAAGTGAATGGTGGCGTGAGGAAGTAAGTACAGCTGAAGCTGAGAGGAAACGTGCATATGAAGTGTGGCTGTAGAGGAAGGATGAGATGTCATATGAGAGGTAAAAGGAAAAGAAGAATAAGACAAGAGAGGCTTGTGCGTGCTGAAGTGGCAGCAGATGAGAGATGGGGTAGGCAGTTGCTTGAGAATTTTCAACAGAATAAGAAAATGTATTGGAAGGAGGTGAAGAGGGTGTGAAAGGGAAAGTCTGGGAAGGAAGGATGAGTAAAAGCAGAGGATGGACGGATGTTAATTGAGCTGGACGCAGTAAGGAACAGATGGACGGAGTATTTTGAAAGACTGTTTAATGTAGAGGAAGAAAGGGAGGCTGAGATTGAGGCAGGTGGAAGGGTGCAAGGAATAAATGTGTTGGGAGAGTTGAATGAGTCTTTGATCGCGATGGAGGAGATAAAGGTAAGGGTAATAAGTATGAGTGTATTAGCTTTAGGGGTATAAGTCATTGAGTGTTGAAGGTAAGGTGCATGACAGAGTGCTGATTATGAAAGCTGGAGAGAGTACAGAGGGAGTAACTGGTGATAAACAGTGTGGTTTTAGGAGTGGAAGGGGATGCTTGGTTTTAGGAGAGAAAGGCTATGTGGACTGTTTTGAGATTGTATGGATTAGGCGGAAGGTTGCTAAAAGGAGAGAAAAGTTTTTATGTAAATAGCAGAGCGTGTGCAAGAGTGGACAATACTGTGAGTGAATGGTTTCCCGTGAGAGTGGGGCTGCAGCAGGATGTGTGATGTGAACTTGGTTAATATATATATATATGGATGGTGTTGTAAGGGAGGTGAATGCGAGAGTGTTAGGTGGAAGTTTGAGTCTGGTGAATGTTGATGGTAAAGAGTGGAATCTAAATCAGCTGCTGTTTGCAGATGATACTGCACTGGTGGCTGATTAGGAGGAGAGACTGAGACCGTTGGTAGAGGAGTTTGGCAGGGTGTGTGAAAGGAGGAAATTGAGAGTAAATGAAAGTAAGAATAAAGTGATGAAGTGTACGAGGTCGGTAGATGGTAGGAGGATGAATATAGTTTTGAATGGTGAGTTGCTTGAGGAGGTAGAGTGTTTTGAGTATTTAAGGTCACATGTTGCTGTGGATGGAAGAATATATGTAGAGGTGAAGTTTAGAATCAATGAAGTAGGAAAGGTGCTGGGAGGAAAGAAAAATGTGTTTAGATGTTGTTCACTTAGAACAGATGTAAAGAGAAGGCTGTATGAGGGTGTTGTGGTACCGACTGCTTTATATGGGCTGAAACATGGACTATGGCTGTAGCAGAGAGGAAGAGGTTGAATGTAATGGAGATGAGGTGTCTGAGGAGAATGTGTGGAGTGATGTGTATAGATTGAGTGGGAAATGATGAAATGCGTAGGAGAACTGGAGTTATGCGGGAGATGGCTGATCGAATTGAGCAGAGAGTATTGCGATTATTTTTTTATGCATGAAAGAAGGAACCAAAGGCCAGAAGCCCGCATATGCAGGGAATGGATGAAGAGTGAATGGTGAAATAGATAACAGGAATGGATGTAAGAGGTGTAAGACCGAAGGGAAGACCATGAATAGGATGAATGGGCAGTGTGAAAAGAGTTGTAGATGCGAGAGAGATGTCTGTAGGACATGGAATTGTGGCTGTGCGTGATGGGGATGACTGGAGAGAAACTGTGAATGAATGAATGATGATGCGGCCCCAAGGGGTTATTCTCCCGTATTTGGTCTGGTCAGCTGATTGAGTCAGGTGCGGGTAAGGGGATGAGTCCATTATGATGTGGCAAGGGTAAACCAGCTTTGCCGTCAGGCCCTGCTGCAGGTGTGATGCGGTGTGATGAGGATCTGTCCCTTCACGTGGGGGTAAGATACGAGTAAATGTGTGTGTGTGTGTGTGTGTGTGTGTGTGTGTGTGTGTGTGTGTGTGTGTGTGTGTGTGTGTGTGTGTGTGTGTGTGTGTGTGTGTGTGTGTGTGTGTGTGTGTGTGTGTGTGTGTGTGTGGATAAGTAAATTGGGAGTGTGTCATCCTGTCTTGGCTAGCCCCCACCCCTTTGTTTGGGAGAAGCATCCCAGGCATATAGATAGAAAGACAGATAGATAAACCACCTTATTGACATCTCGGTTGGAATATCCATTATTCACAAGGACCCAAGTGGCTCTTCGTATCTCTAGGTGAGTGGCGCCACAACACCTTGAGTGTGTGAGGGCCCTTCTGACGTAGGGCATGATGGTGAAGTCCTTGTTTCGTTGGGAACACTCGCTTTTTCCACTGAGGCACAATCCAGATATTTTTGGTTTTGTGTACAAGCCTGTGTGGAATCTACTATGACTGCTAGACAAGCACATCCACGAAGGGAAGCTTGCTGCCGACACTGGATTCAGTAGTAAATTTAACCTAGAGATCTTCTGCAATTTCTTCTTAAGGTTTTCTACATTTTCGTTGCTGTTACTCCTGACGAAGATGTCGTCAATGTACATGGCATATATGGCGGGTTTGTTGACACTGAAAACCTCTTTCTCAACTATCCCCATGAAAATGTTGGCGAAGAGGACTCCTACGGGGAAACCCATTGCAACTCCATCCTGCTGCCTGAACCTAAGTCTGCTAATACCAAGTCGGTTCACTTTCCATCAGGGCGCAGGGAGGCGTGGCTTGTGTGTGACGTCATTGGCTTAAGTAAAAGAAAATGTATAAAACCGTAGACTCAAATTAAACATTTATAACAAAGGAAAACGAAGCAGGGGAAGAAGTGCTTCCCTCACACCCCTACATCTTCCATCACACCCCCACACCTTCCCTCACTCATTTCAGTCCCTTCCCTCACTTCATCGAACCGAAAAAAAAAAAAAAAAAAATCATGGTCTGAGTAGTGAAGCAATCACCCTCCCTTCATCATGGTCAGGCGTCAACTGAGCTGGTGTTACGTAACTTTCATGCCAGAGCCAGTCGACGTCACTTCGATGCTCCGCCCCCTGCGCGAGCTTGGAGCCGTTTTAGAAGGAAGTGATCCGACTTGGTATTAGTAGACTTAGGCCTGAACATCATTCCACGGGGACAGACGAAAGAAGCCTCCTTTATGCAGGTCTCCAGTAAGGATTTAAGAGTCGTCATTGGTTGTATATATATATATATATATATATATATATATATATATATATATATATAGAGAGAGAGAGAGAGAGAGAGAGAGAGAGATAAACATACTTGTGCTTGCCCACAAAAATTTGCAGATCCATGTATTAGCCTTTCCATCACAAAATGTTTGCAAATACTATAATCTTTATTTCCATACCGTTATTGAGCCCACAGTGACCAATTCTGACTAAGAAGTCGGAAAAATGATTTTTGCATTTTATCGCGTGTCGTGATTTCCATCAATTTCGGGCTGATGCTTCGCGCGTGATCACCGACATTTTTATTAGGTATTTTTCTGTCACCCTCTGGACATACCTATACCTAATTAAAAAATAACTAGCTTGATATCTACGAATATTACCGTTCTCGTAAAAGAAGCGAACAAACGCACAGACAGACATTTTCACACGTCGTGATTTTGAACAATTTAGCTCTGTCCTGTCGTGCGCGATCGCCAGAAATTTTGCTTGGTATTTTCTGACACTCAGTGGACTTACCGGACATGCCCCGACCTAATGCAAAACGAATTAGGTTGATATCTATTACCGATCTTATGAAAGAAACGAGCAAACACAGAGAGAGACACACACACAGCTTGATTAAATAATTATATATATATATATATATATATATATATATATATATATATATATATAGAGAGAGAGAGAGAGAGAGAGAGAGAGAGAGAGAGAGAGAGAGAGACAGAGAGAGAGAGAGAGAGAGAGAGAGAGAGAGAGAGAGAGAGAGAGAGAGAATGTTGTCTGTCTGTTTGTCAGTCTGCCTTTCTCTCTGTCTGTCTGTCCTCTGTAGAAATCGAAGGGGATTCATACAGAACTCTTTAAACAGTTCTAACAGGTGTAAATTTTTAAGACAGATTAAATGTGTACATTATTGTTGATAAACTGGCGCCACTGATGGCCAAGATTAGAACTAACTGGACATAATTGTCAACATGGTGGGAACAAAATAGCCAATTACTGTAGATTTTTTTTTTTTTTTTTTTACTTCTACAGCCACATCATTATTAGATACAATGGGTGGGATGGGTGGACGGATTTGTTGGGTGGACAGGGCTGGTGGGGTGGGTTGCCAGGGTTAAGTGGATGGGTGGGTGAGTGGGTGGGAAGGATGGGTGGGTGAGTGGGTGGGCGGGATGGGTGGGTGAGTGCGTGGGAAGGATGGGTGGGAAGGTGGATGGGTAGGGAAGAGGCGGGAGGGGGGAAGACAGCAGAGTGGGTGGGTAGTGTGATAATCAGCGCCATAGAATAGGAACCACGGGAAGAAATGGGCCCAAGGAGTAGCATCGGCTCAATTACAAAATGGGACCCTGGTGTCTTCAACAAGGAAAGTGGCCATTCAGGGTACCAGGCAATGTTGGTACACACGATCATACAATTTTACCCGGGCAACAAAGGGTACCCCTGTTAGTTACATCAAAACAGTCTCATCTCTGATATTTATTTCTTTTCGATGTCGACATATCATCAGTTATATGCAAGGAATGTTGATGTGCAATGTGAAATAAATTGCTGAGGGAGAAGTGTTTGGAAATTCTCAAGTCCTCTTGGAATAAGCTACGAACCAGTTTAAGAAATCCGATTTTCGTAGTCCTATGCTCCAAACCTGAATGGCAAAAGGGAAACCCTGAACTTTTAACAGACAGTTGTGGAATGCCTATATTGCTTTTATCAGTCCGCACTGTACATTAAAGTCTGTGTTTTACAACGACAGAGAAAAACGACCACTCTTTAATCTTCGTCGTGTTCTTCAGAGAATGTCGTCGAAAATTGTAAGTTTGTCCTTCCTTTCGCGATTTTATTTTTCACGTCTTCAGTTGATTGATGTCTTTTAGTGTTTGCTCTTGGAACTTCCAGACGCTTATTTTCGGTTTTGTAAAGGTCTCACGTATCGAGGAGACTAAATAGGGCTATATACAACTCCTCCAGTTGCAGTCTAGCTCTTGATCCGTATAAAGTCATTTGGGGATAGCAAGACTTAACTGAAGAAAAATGTCATTGCAGCGAAGGAGTAATTATTGGGTGTTCGAACTCTCCACCGACGAGTTCACAATCCAGTTTCGAGCCCTCTGGATCGCTAAAGCTGCACGACACATCTCAGTCACGACTCATTTTCTGCTGACCTATACCCTTTTTACTCTAACGTGGCCTAAAACTGCCATCTCTCCATCTTGAATACTGGGCTGTAACAAGAGATTAAAGCTAGAATATGATGCTAGTCATGAAGAAGTGCTATGGAAAAGGTGTAGAGACAAAGTATTGTATTATTCTCTCACGGAGCTATGCAAAATAAGCTGCGAAGGGACAAAAGTCTGGGCCAAATTAAGGTAAAATGAGAATAGTATAAAGCGACGTGCAGCTACACCACATAGTTGCCAACCCCCAGTCCCTTATAATTATTTCCCTCTTGAGACCTGTTCCTGCCTTAACAAAACTTCCCTCATGAATTTATTTTCCTTTATGGACCTATTTTCCTATTGAACCTATTTTTGCTCGTGTGCATATTTTACGTTTAAACCTATTTTTGCCATAAACCTAATTTTCTCCTTTAATCTATTTTGCCCATTGACCTATTTTCCCCCAGGGTCCTATTCTTCCCATGATCCTATTTTTCCCATGGATCTCTTTTCCACCCAAGGAATTGCTTTCCGTCTATTGGCCAGTATATTTTCTCCCATGGGCCTGTGTTCCTCCTTTGGCCATTTTTCGCATGGTCCTATTTCTGCTTGGACCTACTTTCTGCATTGATTTATTATCTCCAATGACCTGTTTTCTCAGTAGACCTATTTCCTCTGTAGACCTATTATCTCCATTGGCCTATTATCTCCATGGACCTATTTTCTCCATGGACCAATTTTCTCTATGGACCTATCGTCTTCATGGACCTACGTTCTCCTCGGACTTATTCACCCGATCAACCTACTTATTCACATAGACCTACTTTCACAATGGACCTATATTCTCCATGGACCCATTTCTCCAGTGAATCTTGTCTTCAGTGGCATTGTTTTCCATCATAGGCTTATTTTCCACCATCGATCCATTTTAAATCCATCAACATGTTTTCCCAGTGGACGTATTTCCTCATAGCTCTGTTCTTGCCATGAACTTACTCACCCCTTGGACCTATTTCCCAGTTGCCCTCCTACCCACACACCCTTTCCACCTGCGTACCTTCTACCACCTATCCTGTCCACCTATCTCTCCACTTACCCACCCATCCACCCTGCTCACCAACACCATCCCACCCCATTATACTGTACCCATCCAGACCACCTGTACCTTCCACCTCACTCACCCTGCCCAACTTACCCACTCGGCCACCAGGCTCCACCATGATCATCTGCAAGTTTACACACACACATACACACGCACGAAAAAAAAAACGCACACAAACACACACACACACACACACACACACACACACACACACACACACACACACACACACACACACACACACACACACACACACACACACACACACTGTAGCACCAGTCGAGCAGGGCAGTGCTCCCAAGGAGGATGGAAAGCTGATGACAGGGAGAGCTGGAGCTCCCGTTTCATCAGCCCTCGGGACTAGTTCCTGACCATCCCCCTTTGCTGAACTTTTTCAGGGTTTCAGTAACACAGAGAGTAGGCCAGCATGCTCTCCAGTACAAGTTTCTTTGTCAATACCAAAATACATGCACATTTCACACTACACTTCCTTTTCAAAATTTTAGAAAAAAATGACGTCTAATAACGTAGCCTCGGAGTTCCCAGGGGGGAAGGGACCATAAATGTCCCCGCCATCCGCCCCTCTCCCGGTGACGACTTAATTAGCTGCCTGGAACCACTGTCTGACTCATTTCTTCATTTCTGCAATATTCACGGCCTTTCTTCTAACTTTCTCTCTGTTGAGCACCACCTCTCCTCCTCTAAACCTCACCTTCTCATCTTAATTGAGACTCAGATGTCTGAGGTAACTGATAGCAAGCCCTTTTCTGTATCCTCCTACTTTCTCTATATTCATTTCAAAGCCAAAGATGGCAGTTGTGTACATGTACGCAATGACCTATATTGCTCTCGTGTTCATGAACTTGATTCTTCTGAATTCTGTACTCTCTGGCTTCAGTTTTCCTGTCATTCTCGGATTAAATGTACCTTTGCTCTTCACTTATCCCCTAATTCTACTATGAAAAATTCTTTGTCTTACTTCCATGATGGAACACATCCTATCCATTTTTCCTTTCTCTGGAATCTGAATTCTAGGAGATTTCAATGTTCACCACCACCTTTGGCTCTCCTCTCCTTTCCCTGATCCACATAGTGAACAAGCCAACATCTTTTCTATCCTTAATGACCTAGAGCAGCTTGTACAGCACCCTACTCGTATCTCTGACAGCCTTGGAGAGAGGTCCAACATAATTGACCTCTTCCTTACAACTAATCCTTTTGCTTACACTGTTAATCTTTCCTCCCCGTTGGGCTCCATTGATCACAACCTTATTACTTTAACATGTCCTGTTGCTCCAGTACAGCCTGTGGACCCTCCAAAGAAACATCGGTTGTGGCACTTTGGAGCTGCGGATTGGGAGGCCCTCAGGCATTATCTCTTTAATTTTCCCAGGAATGATTATTGCTTCCATAGCCGGGCACCATCTGAGTGTGCCTCGCGCATTACGAAGGTTATTCTCTCGGGCATGGATGCATACATTCCTTTCTCATATCCACTGACTAATGCAAGAAAGCCTTGGTTTAATCACACTTGCTTCAATGCTGTCCACAACAAGGAAAGGGCCTATAAAAGGTACCGGAGCCAACACCCCCCTGAATCACATCCTTTTATGTTTCTGCCTGGAATTGTGCTAAGTCTTTCTTTCGCTCTGCAAAAAATAATTTCATCTGTACTAAATGCTCTGAACTCTCCATCTCGAATTTTCTCTGCTCATTCTGGCACCTTGCCAAAAACCTTTCTAACGTCTTTACCTCATCAATCTTCCCTCTTCTTCTCTACTCTGATGGCTCTGTTACCTCTGTAGCTATTTCTTCTACTGATAAAACAGATCTCTTCACTCAGACGTTCTCCTCCGATTCAACCTTAGATGCTTCCAGTGCTGTTCCTCCACATCAGCCCTCTGACTTCCTCATGGCTGACATTGAATTTTTTTCAGCTGATGTATTATTTGCCATCTCTGGTCTCAATACTAACAAGGCACATGGGCCAGATGGGGTCCCTCCTGTTGTCCTCAAGAACTGTTCTTCAGTGCTTACACCCTGCCTAAGTAAACTCTTTCTCCTTTGTCTATCAACTTGTAGCTTTCCTTCTTACTGGATATTTGTTCTCATTCATCCAGTCCTAAAGAAAGGTGAACATTCCAAATCCTCTATTGCCTAATTGCTATAACATCCTGTGTCTCAAAAGTTTTTGAGTCAACTCTTAACAGTAAAATTTTAAAGCATCTTTCCTATCACAACCATCTTTCTGATCGTCAGAATGGGTTTCGACAGGGACGCTCCACTGGCGATCTTCTCATCTACCTTTCTGACCCCTGGTCATCCTCCTTTCGGGACTTTGGCGAGAGCGTTGCCATTGCACTTGACATCTCAAAGGCTTTCGATCAAGTCTGGCATAAATCTTTAATTTCCAAACTGCCCTCTTACGGTTTCTAGCCTTCTATCTGTGCCTTCATCTATAGCTTCTTCTCTGGTAGTTCTATAGCTGCTGTTGTAGACGGCCACCGTGCTTCTCCTGCACCTATGAACAGTGGTGTTCCTCAGGGCTCTGTCCTATCACCAACTTACTTCCTTTTATTCATTAATGACCTTCTAAGCTGTACATCTAACCCTATCCACTCATACACTGATGATTCAACCCTTCACCTTTCCATTCAGTTCCCGCAACGTCCATCTCAGCAGTTACTTCAGCAAACAAGGGATGAGGCTATGGCACACCTAATGTCTGACTTGGGTCGTATCTCTGACTAGGGTAAAAATAATCTTGTTGTTTTTAATGCATCAACCCGATAAAATCTTCAACAGGAATACCCACAAATGTTTAATAATCTCCGGCTCAGTCTTGCGTCATCCTTAAACATACTTGGGGTTTCATTCTCTCGGGACTTATTTTTGAAAGATCATATTACATCTCTTGTAAAATGTTTCCTAGAGATTAGGTGTGCTAAGCCGACTCCGTACCTTCTTTACCCCTGCACAGTTGTTGACTTCATACACGAATTTTATTAACCCCTGTGTAGCGTACACTCTCATGTGTGGGGAAGCTTCCCACATACAGCTCTTCTCAATAGGGTGGAGTCAAAGGCTTTTCGTCTCATCAACTCTCCTCTTCTTACTGGCTCCTTTCAACCCCTGTCTCTTCACCGCACTGTTGCCTCTTTATCTCTTTTCTATCGCTACTTCAATGGTCACTGCTCCTCTGAACTGTCTGCTTGCGTCCCTCCGCCTCTACGACGGGCGTGTAGCACCCGTCTAGCAACAAACTCTCATCCCTTTTCTGTCCAACTCTCTAATGCAAGAGTTAACTGTTACTCCCAGTCCTTCATTTATGCAACAGGTCATCTCTGGAATTGTCTGCCTCTGTCTGTATTTCCTACTTCCAATGACCTCCAGTCTTTAAAATGCAGTGTGTCTCGAAATGAACGGATCTTGAGTTTGGCTCTCTTTTGTATTGTTTTTGTTTTTATTCTGTTAAGGAACAGTTTGTGGGTTCTTGACCTTTGGTTCCTTCTTCTCTGCATTATAAAAACATATAAACAAAAAAACACATACATAAGCACACACACAAATGCACATAAACACACGCACAGAGAGAGAGAGAGAGAGAGAGAGAGAGAGAGAGAGAGAGAGAGAGAGAGATGCTTTCATAATTTAAACTGATAACGCCTGGAAAAAAATACTAATACTGTTCCGTCCAAGAGATGGATAATTGTGACATTAGTCCTCTGAGGCTCCTTTACTCACTCCAAGATTAATTATATCGTCTGGTGTCAGGTGGAATGAGGTAACAGACAAGGCAGAAAAATGACAGTGTTGGTATCGGCTGTTTGAACTCTGTCGCCGAGTATATCATCTGGCTTAGAGTGCTCTGAACTCTTGAATCATCCTGACCCCATTCAGTTACCCAGCAGACGTGAGAGAGGGAGGATATGCCTGTGGAGAGCAGGGGTGAGAGTGATCTTGCTGGTTACCAGCCGCGATAGCGAAGCTGGTATTGTTTTCAATTTGTGTGACTGTCTGTACCTCTGTCTGTCTGTGTTTCTGTTAGCACGACAACTTCGCAACCGCTCAAGATATCACAAAATTTCACAGGAGTGTAGTAGGGGAAAAAATATCGATCGCCAGTTCGAAATTGGTGAAAGTAGGTCAAGGTCTGTGTGTCTCTTATCACGATAACTTTAGCAACCGCTCAAGACATCACCACAAAATTTTACAGGTGTGTAGTTGGGATGAAAATCTCCTACAAAGTCGAAATTGGTGACAGTAGGTCAAGGTCAAGGTCATATTGCGAGCCGCGCTAGATATGTATTGGTTTGCTGCTGGTGTGATTCCTTCCTTGGGGGGGGGCCTCTAGTATTGATGTTACTTTTAATTTTCTGTTATTTATTTTTTTTTTTGTTACTTGATTATCATCAGTGAAATGTAATCAGTGGTGGTTATTTTTACATATGTTTCACCTTTTTTAATTATGCATTTTTTTTTTATTATTATTTCCCCGCTTAGTATTTGTTGGGTTTCCCTCATATCATTATTTTTATACCAAAACAGCAAATTATTAACACAACAAACAAGGTGTGATGACCGTACAATGCAGGACCGGCCTATCCCGACCGAAGTGAGGGCGATACAGACAATGTATCTCTACCAAGTTTTTTTTTTTTTTTTAACAGAACGGAGGAAGGAAAAACAAATGAATAAAAAAATATAATCCATACACCAGATTACTGGTGTCCTCTGTTCATAAAATATCTGTAACAATTAGACTTGAACAGCTGTGGGTTGAAATTTGGAGGGAAACAACTCTGGGGAAGCGAGTTCCAGAGAGATACAGTTCGAGGAATGAAAGAATTATGATAGGGAGAAGTTCTGCAATATGGCTGAGTGACATTCCAGTCATGAGCGCTACCAGATGCCCGTGTAGCACGAGGGAAGGCATGGAGAGGTGGCACCATGGACGCAACTTCGTCTGAGCATTTGCCGAAAAAATATCTGTAAAATAATGCAAGGAAGGAAACATTCCTTCTTACTTGTAGGGGAGGTAGTTTATTTGTAAATGCAGGGTTGTTAATAATTCTAACAGTTTTGTTCTGAATTTTGTCTAGTTGTTTTAATGCAACCTCTCCACATCCATTCCACAAGGATGAGCAATGTTCAAGCTGAGAGTGCACATGACTCTTATAAATTACACCCAACTGCTCATCAGAAAAGAAGTTGCGGACTCTGTACAATAATCCAAGTGGTAATTTAGGCTGTCTGGTAGAGAGTGTATGTAGGGTGAGATGTGCTTGTAAATGTAATTGTAGTGTTGTAGTGGCTTTGGATGTGTGTGTAGTCGAACCAAGTGTAATTGGTCCGCGCAAACCGACTGGGTGCGAGCCACTTTATGGTATGCGACACTCGTTCAACCGCAGCATCCCTTTTGTCCGCCCAAGATCTTGATGTCCGCCAAGCAGTACGTGGCCAGAACAACGCTCCCAAAGATTATTACCCTGGGGGGGCGCGAACCCTCGTTCTTCAGCGTACGAAAACGCACAATTTACCACTGTACCATAGAGGCTCCATATATAGATAGATAGATAGATAGATATAGATATGGATATAGATATATTCACACATTAGACTGGGTCATAAGATCAAAAAAATAAACAAAATAAATAAATAAAGTTCAGTTTTCTTTTTATAATAGAGGGGAAAACTTGCTGGTATATAAAGGCAAGAGAACTGCAAAATATTATATCCGTATCATGTCAGTAAGAGGTGGCGCCTGGACACTTTATTATGCAGCCCTTAGCTAGCACACTGTGACCGTGCACTACCCAGAACTCACCACGAGGAGGTGGCTGCAATCGGAGTTCCACACCTAACCCATCCCATCCACCCTTCCATTAAACTGGGCCAAATTTACCATGCTTTGAAATTCTTCTTTGATTCGAATGCTGGCATTATTTTTCTTGATCTGAGTACGTTTCTTTAATACTCAACTCTCTCTGTAACCATAAACTTTTGCAGATGCTTCAGTCACCAGCTTTACTGTGCGTTCAGCTGACTGAGTATGGCAAGGATACTTTGGACACAGCTTTTCCACAAGTTCAGGGCTTTCAACCAAACCATGTAGTTCAACATCAGTCAAATTCTTGAGGAGTGGTGGTTCTGTAATATCCACCACATCCCAGCTGATCATTGAGGTATAATGATCTGCCCTAAATTTATCTCTGTACTTTGAATTGTCTTCTTTCTTGTCTTGGATTTTTTCTTGCTGCTAGAATTTTCTTCACAGCATCTCTTCTGATAGCAATATCTTCATCAAATGCCATGCCCAAAAGCATGTTTTCTGGATGGGCATAGAAAGCATTTGTTTGAATAGCCTGGGTAGCAGTATTATATGCTTCCAAGCATTCATCTTTCTTATATTTGATCTTGGTAACAGCACTGAATAGATGTTTTGGGCCATTGACACAGGAAGGATTTTTCTTAATCTCAAACCAGGTCGGAATGTATACAGTCATCATTATTTGGCTAATGCTGTCAAAGGTTTGGAAGGAAGAAGTACTGATCAATACAGTCTCAAAATTCTTGCACGTGCTGTCAGCCATCTTGATTGAGAATGAAAATGATGCAGGAAATTTTCCAGATGACACTGCATATCATGTACTCAGAATATGTTTTTGATCCTTACTTAAATCTAGCTCTGAATAGGTCTCATGAAACTTCTTCGCATCATCTACCAGGATTGGTTCAAAATTTACCACAGGGAGGTTGCTAACTGTTTCTCCCATCTTCTTCCCAATCTTTCCTTTGAATGCTGTGGGCCCTGAGGTTTCACCATCCAGATGTTTAAATATATGCCGAAATGGAAACTCAGTGAAGTGTAACAAACATATAAGCCACTATAAAGAACGATGGAGAAAGTCTTCAATCAATTTTATTGCTCCGCCCTTTGTCCCTGTGTTAATAGGTGTACCATCACACCCTTTTGCAACAAGCGTCTCAGTCTTCAGCCCATAGTTCATCAAGCACTCAGAAATAGCAGCTGCTGTTCCCCCATCAGAAGTTACATGGTCAAGGTATTCAGAGCCTGGCTCTTAATGAAATGTGTTCCTCAAATTTGCTTGCTTTGTGAATGGACAGATAACCATTTTCGTCTTTTCTCTCTTGCGTTGTTAATGTGTTCTCTTTGTCTTCCATCAAAATACAGCGCTTTTATGTCTTCCTTTTCTATATGCTTAAGTCTTTCTCTTCCTGATTTTCTGGCACGTCTTACTTTTGACTTGTCTATAACTAAATTCTTGTTTTCGGGTGAAACAAGTCCAGCATCCACCAGAGCGGAAGTGGCAATTGAAGCGGCACCTTTATCACTCACACCAAATCGATCAGCTTCTCTTGCAACCAGTTCACAGCTGATTTGCATTTGTGATATCTTTTTTTTTTTTTCCTCTTCTTTTTTCTACACTCGAACAATATGTTTCATCTGTACCATCATTTTCCAAACAATCATCAGTTTCACTCTTTTCCTCCATCCCACTTTGACCTTTCTGACAAATAGAGTCGCTAGTTTTTACTTTGTAGTTCTCTGCGTCCCTTTCTCTTTTTGCTCGTTGTAGCAGGATTTTTGTTTCTTTTGTATCCACTTTTCCAATGTACATCTGTCTATTTCCTCTTTGATCTAAAAGGAACTCTTTCATTTACGGGCACCTTTCATTTCTTTGAACACTTGCACTCTTCGAAGGATTTACATTTGCAACAGGAGGTATCAAATAGCTCCTTCTGCATATGAGTTTTATTTCAAGCTGTTTGCTGTAGCAGTCTTTCGCCTTGTTTTTCACTAGGGCCTTGTACTTAGAATGGTTGTCCAAAACCAGCCGTGTAATTCTTGTCAAGTGAACACAAGGAACTGAAGCTTTTTCCCAAAGACACTGAAGTTTTGATCCAAGATCCTTCGTTATTCCTCCACTGATACTTTTGATTTATCTGTTTCAGCAAAAAGTGTTTTTCCACATTCCACTTCGTTGGAAGTTGTTTGTCGACAATGGTTCTTAAAGTGACAAAAATATCATGAGTTAAGGCAGACCGAGTACTGTGAGCCATTTTGTAGTTCTCCAAGATATTTAGCTATATTATTACCTGGCAATGAAAAAAAAAAAAAAAAAAGTATGAGTGGAAAGAATAGATTTTATAAAAAAAAAAAAAAAAAAACGAAGTACAAGCTCTGACCCAAGGTCTGACCTAAAAGACTCCTACGACGGCACTGATGCGCCAGATTCAGCTAATGGCGAGATATTGACGAGGCAGGCGCCACCTCTGTATGAACATTGATTACACCAAAATTTTGCATTCATGATACTTTCATTATGGATCAACTTTTCCTTGGTATTACAATTCAAAATTCACATTTTGGATTTTTCGACCCGGTCTAATTATATATCTATCCATCTATCTATCTATCTATCTATATCTATATCTATCTATCTATCTATATCTATCTATCTATCTATATCTATCTATCTCTCTATATATATATATATATATATATATATATATATATATATATATATATATATATATATGCGGATGTTCAAGAGAAAAGGAAGGGTAGGGGGATCCTGTTATTTGTGTATACGAGCAGATCAGTGAAGTGTAGTAGGTGCAATGGATGTGTGACCAGGTACTTGAATATTTATTGTGAAGATATATAGATAGTGGAGAAGGAGAAAAGTTGGAGGTTGGCATATGTTTTCCGAGTATCAATTCTGCTTCTGACAAGTACAAAGTTGTAATGAACGCTGAAGAGCTGCTTACGAAGAGTGATACTAACTCTCCTAAATCTGACTAGCGAATATACAGTATCATGTGACAAGCAGACGAGAGCTCAATGTCCAGTAAATTTTTTGACATCGCTGATAATGTTTTCCTTTGTCAACACGTTAAGTCTCACACAAGATTCAGGCAAAGATAGACGCCTTTAACCCTTGAATTTACTTTCCCTAATGAATCAGAATAGATGAGGTTAGGTGAGGACATGCGCACCACTGGGTATGAGTGACCATGCTGGACTGTTTGTAGTGGAATTTGTTAAAGTAATGAGTTAAAGGACTTTCTGTTAGTGGCGATTATGGCGAGTGCAGGGTAATGTTGGGCAGAGGGAAACTGAAATTAGTTTGTAGAGAGAAGACTACAGACAACTGGATAAAATTCTTGTTTGTAAGCGACCCGGTTACTTGTAGAGTTGTAATCAGCTCTCATCTGTACTAATATTTCTTCTGACACCCGTCTTTTTTTTACACCAGTTGGAAATCGATAATAACGGCAAACCATTACTCGCATAGCCAATAACGTTTTATTAGTATTTTCCACAGTGACGGAGTTTTTGGACTACGGTAATTGAACCCATTAACACGACGAAACCATTTGTAGTTTTTTTTTTTTCCACAGACGATTTTCTCAGATCAAGAGAGACTTGAAAACTTAATTGGGTTCGGCCACACTTGCTCCAAACTTGTGATCGACAAGAGGAAACGAGGCTCAGGGGTCCGTCCAAGATTCAGACTGTGATATAGCTGTAACTCCAACCCGGTGTTTCGTTTCATCTTGGCAGTCACATGTTTAGAGCAAGTGTGGTCGCACACTTATGAAAGATAACGCCTTGTGTGTGTGTGTGTTTTTATTTTTTTGTCTCTAGTTTTATTAAGTTCAAAACAGACTTCTCATACTTAAGGGCTTAATGAAGTGTACGTATTCCCTCCTGTTCGAATAATCGCGCCAAATCAGAGTATAATCCCTGAGGATACCAGAAACATAGAAAAAAAAAATAGTCGAATTTATTTAAGGCCTAATCCCGCCATTTCGAAAAATTTGCGTAAAATCGTCCGGAGGTTGCAAGAAAAAAAATAGTATGACATCCTCTGGCTGAAGAGGCCTATTCACAACGATAACGTCCATTACTGACATATTAATCATGATTATTTAACTCAAACTTTCATGACTCACTGTGTGTGTGTGTGTGTGTGTGTGTGTGTGTGTGTGTGTGTACAGGTAAGTATAAGAGAGAGACAATTAGATCGAAGTATAAATTCGCTAGCTTTTTTTTTTACCCTTAAGTACCAATTGTCTCCCTTTGAGCCAAACTTAATTATTAATGTCTGGTGGTAACAAGAATAGTAAAAAAAAAAAAAAAAAAAAAAAAAAAAGAAAAAATGTGGAAATGTTTACCCAGTTAAAAGAGACGTAATAAACTAATTCCTTCACTGCGATAACAGCTTTTATATATAGTTCTTACTAGTTCCAGGAGACTATTATTTAGCTTATCGGAGATTTTTGGTATAGCCTGTTAAGCCATTTAGAACGATGGTCTAGGGACCTTTGCTGCATGAATTAACCTACAACCTAGAGGCTAGGTTATAGTTAATTCATGCAACAGAGTGGCGATTTCATCCAGAGCACTCCTTTAGTTAGATTTTGCGAGTTTATTATAGTTCATCGTGATATACCATTTTCTTTTATCACTTTATTCGTTTTCTCTATTCAGTAAAGGGTAACTAAAGCATATTTGACCAACGGAATTTCATGGTAAGTAATTACCTTCCAGCTCTAACTACTGTACCATCAGTTAGGGACAAATGTTGGCTCGCTATTCCACTGCATTTACTTCACACTCAGGAACAGTCCGTTACTTGACTCCTCGTTGCATCATCATATCAAAGAGAACCATCTGTGAACTGAGGAACGTATCGAACCTTTCTTACGTGAAGAATATTAGCCAACAGAGGACAGTACCAAGTAATGGTAGATGGGGTCGAGAACTATATGAAGGCTCTCGGCGTAGGACTATTATCCAGCAGAAGAAACTGATAATCACTAGGGATAAATTATTATGGCGGAAAAAAAAAAAAAGGACCTTCCATAGCTTAGGAAGGTAGATGTAGGCTATAGGTGAAAAAGGCGTTTATGTCGTATATCCCCCCCCCCTCTCTCTCCCTCTCTCTCTCGATAAATATAAAACACATTGTCTTAAATGCATACCAGCAGTCATGCGTTTTTTTCCACTTGTTCGAAACTGTCCAAGAGTAGAAAGATCTCCAATTCAACCCCATTTGTTCGGTGGTATTTGTCAATGTTGTTTTAATGTTAATGCTTATCAATTTTTTTTTGTTATTATTATTAAGTATACCTCATCATTTATTCAGCATTATCAGCATTTATATTTTTGCAATTGTTTAACATTAGCATGTAGCATTTTATAGCATTTTATAGATATTAGATACATGCCACCTCCAGACCACTTCCTGCAGCTAAGAAAACACTTCAAGTAGGCCTACTAAAGAAATATAAGCAGCATCCACTAACTTATTCAGCCGGTCTTTCTGAATGTAGATAAAATTGGAAGTAGGTGGCAGGAACATAAATAAAAACACTACCATATGATGTGGTTACACACAGACTTCTGACGCACTCTGCTGAATATAATCGTGTGGAGAGAGAGAGAGAGAGAGAGAGAGAGAGAGAGAGAGAGAGAGAGAGAGAGAGAGATGCTGTGCAGGTGTTGATTCAAGAGGGAATATTGTTTTTCATTGTTCCAGCTGATCCTTACGTGCATTCTGGCTGTGAGTTTCTTGGTATTTCCTAATAACGTAATGTAGGCTAGCCTTATCAAATCATAATTGATGGTAACTGCATAAAAATAATTACTTAAATGCATGACAGTTCGTGGCATCATCACAGAGATATCGGTAGCGAGATTTCTCAATGATCGTTCAGTACGTATCTCAGGTACAACACAAGATTTGTTTTTTCTTTATACAAAGGACTACTGCGCTAAGGCTTTCATTACCGAGTATTGGACAGAGTGGTGATATTAAGCACAGTATATTTTTGAAAAGCTGGATTACTAGCTAGATTATTCTGGAGAATTCCCGATGTTTACCGTAGTTCCAGTACGAGTCAGAGTTGCCAGTTAGCCTGCCGTTTGTGAGTGCAGTTATTTTGTAAGTTGTGCATTAATTTTTGTGCTCCTTTTCTGTATAATGTTTTATTTATGTGATTGTTAAATTATGTAATTTAAGTTGCATGCTAAATACTTCAGAGTGTTAGGCAGTGTAGGAGGGCTTTTGTATGTTTTGGATGTCTCCTAGTTGGTAACTGTTGTAATCGTTGCTCTTTCGAGAATGCACGAGAAGTGTGGAAAAATGTGGAATACTCTACAGTATGGGAATCTTATATAAGGATGGGGAAGAGACTAGAGCAACTTCAGTCAGTTTTCACTTCTCTACTGTTTCCCTTTTCACACTGTCTTACTTTCTTTACCTCCTTCCAAAACAATTTCTTACTCTCCCTCCATTTCACACTCATATTCCTCCCAGATTCTTCATCCACTCTCTTCTTACTTTCCTTCACCAGTCTCTTCACCTTCCTTCTCCTGCTCACATATACCTCTCTCTTCTCTCTCTCATCTTCTCCCCTACCTCTGCTCGCTAGCCAGTCACTATATGCCTTCTTTTTTTGTTCCACAGCTCGTTTCACCTCATCATTCCACCATGCTGTCCCTTGCACACCCTTGCATCTCCTCCTCACACCACAAACCACCTCACACGCTGCACCTATCTCTTCCGTGAATATCTTACATACTTCTTCCACTTCCATGTGTTCTAACTCATAGCTTCCCAATCTTTCTTCCACTATGCTCTTATACTCTGCCATTTTCTAATTCTCTTGCAACTTCTTCACTCTTTTCACAGGAGCTGTTTCCTCCTGTCTTCGCCTTTGTCTCTTCTCCCATTTTCTTTGCAGCCTTACCTTGGCCATCACTAAGTGATGGTCCGAGATTCCATTCCCCCACCCTCTCCACACTCTTGCATCAAACACTTGTCTTCTCATTCGCTCATCCACGCACACGTAATCTATCATTGCCTTTCGTTCAACAAGTTCACCGTCCATCCTCCTCATGACTCCATGTATATATGTGGAACTTGGGACTGAGTTGTCGGAAGGTGCGTAGAATAATATGGTTGTGGCCATGACAAAGAGAGAAATTAAGATATCACCGGACTGAAAAGATCATCAAAAGGAATGAAACAAGGTACGATAGCACTCATGAATTGTACTCTTTTCATTTAGTCTTGATGTAAAATGCCACCTTCCCCATATGAATGCTGAGTTGTAAAAATAAATTAACAGCAGTCACGAAGAAGTGCTCTAGTAAGAATGGAGAGACGTAACATTGTCTTTTTGTGCCTCATCTTGAATGCTGGGTTGTAAAAATAAATGAACAGCAGTCACAAAGACGTGCTGTGGAGAGAACGCAGAACCGTAGTATTGTGTTTTTCTGCTCCGTCTTGAATGTTACGAAGAAGTGCTATGGACATAAAATAAAGCCGTATAATTATCTTTCTCCACCAATGAGTCCACAGCTTCCATTTTTTTGTATAACTGTTAGAAATTTACCACGTTCAAGCCCCTATGACTCAATCTAAAGTCAGATGGAATAAAATATCAAGAGCTGGGTTTATTATGCATGATGCCATTCAGTGATGAGGGACTGTCATTCTTGGCTTAGATGTCTTAAATCCCTACGTTTCTGATTATGATGATGATGACAGACAGACATAGACATGGAGAGAGAGAGAGAGAGAGAGAGAGAGTGGGGAGAGAGCACAATTAGCAGTTCTTTCTAAGCCTCGCTAAACACAAATATTAGCGAAGGCAACAGTATCATTGTTTCTCTGAGTTCCAACTAATTCTCAGACGAAACTGGAGCAGGTAGTTGTGTGTTTTAGTGTACGAAACAAAGCCACGCACGACAACAAGAGCAAGTGAGCTGTTTTGCATTTGAACGCACTTGCACAATCATTCATGCAAATTGTCACTGGCATTGCTGATTACCAAGGGAAGGGTGTTTTATCGCGGCAACAGAGAGGGCTTTTGCTGTTGTTGGAGCGAGCTGGGACTTTGTTGTAGTGTTGTGTGATACATAATTAACGATGAATTTATTAAGCTAGAGTAAATGGACAAGTGTTTTAAATGAATAAATAAGTGAACGAATAAATGTTATACAAGAATAAATAAGTGAACAAACTGGTATGTATATTAAAAGATAGCGTTTAGATAAATAAATATCCTGATCCGGTATCACAAGGAAATTTACAAATCTTCCTGTTAGAACTCATTTGCTAAACAGGAAGAATCAGACATATGAGATTATTAACTGCACTCCTTCACCTAAAAAAAAAAAAAAAAATCTTGGTTGAGAGAATGAGATTATCGTGTAACTAAATTTATATTAGAAAAAAGAAATGAAAAATACAGTAAAAGTAGACTGCAGAAACTTCCCTTCGCTTGTACTAAATGGGGGGAAAAATCAGCGAAAGTAATATGGGTTGCAAAAGGTAAATTGTCAACTCGATTTACGAAAAAAAAGTACAATAAAAATAAATAAAGAGAATACATCTCGCCCAGGTGGATAATTACAAAGGTGACACTGCTAATTGCAAAGGTGTGCTGGGCTGAGGTTCGGCTACCAGGCTATTATTATAAAGTAAATTAAAACACAAATACTGTAATAATTGTGAGTAAAAACGGAACCCAGACCCATTTTACCCTCTTCGGCAGTGTAGGGTCCCGAGGCTAGTGTGTGTGTGTGTGTGTGTGATTGAGTGTTTTTGTATTTGTGTTTGTGTGTGTGTGTGTTTGTTTGTACGTGTGTTTGTGTATTTGTTTGTGTTCGTTTGGTGTACATGTGTGTTTGTATTTGTGTGCATGTGTTTGTGTTTATGTGCGTTTGTGTTTGTATGCGTTTATGTGTTTTTGTACTTGTGTATGTGTCTGTGTTTGTGCGTTTGTATGTGTGTTTTTGCATGTGTCTGTATTTGTACGCGTATATGTGTTTGTGTTTGTGTATTTGGCTGTGTGTTTGTGTTTGTCTATCTAGGTATGTTTGTGTGCGTGTTTGTGCGTTTATGTTTGTGTGGGTGTTTATGTGAAGGTATGTTTGTGTTTGTGTGTATTTGTATGTTTGTATACTTGTGTGTTTGTTTGTTTGTTTTTGTTTTGAGCGTTTGTGTATTTATGTGTAGGTGTGTTTTTGTTTGTGTAATTTATGTTTTTATGCAAGAAAGAAGGAACCAAAGGCCGGAGCCCGCAAACCATTCCTTCCAAGAAAAACAAAAACAATACAAAAGAGAGCCAAATTCAAGATCCGATCATTGCGAGATGCCTGGACACACTGCGTTTGAAAGACTGGAAATCATAGGAAGCAGGAAATACAGACAGAAAGAGACAGTCCCAGAGTTGATCTGTTGCATAAATGAAGGACTGGGAGTAATGGTTAACTCTTGCATTGGAGAGTTAGACAGAAAAGGGATGAGAGTTTGTTGCTAGACGGGTGCTACGTGCCCGTCGTAGAGGTGGAAGGATGCATGCAGACAGTTCAGAGAAGCAGTGACCATTGAAGTAGCGACAGAAAAGAGATAAAGATGTGTGTTTGTGTTTATGCGTATGTGTGTGTTTGTGTGGTTGTGTACTTGTGTGTGTGTTTTTCTGCTTGTGAGTGTTTGTGTGCTTGAGTGTTTGTGTGTGTGTGTGTGTGTGTGTGTGTGTGTGTGTGTGTGTGTGAGTACTTTTGTGTTTGTGTAATTCTGTTTGAGTTTGTGTGCTTGTTTTTGTGTTTGTGAATTTGTGTGTGTGAACATCTTTAATGACAAGTCCTTACCAAGATGAATCTCTCTCTCTCTCTCTCTCTCTCTCTCTCTCTCTCATTACTGAAAAAAAAAAAAAAACTTTCCCCCATTCAGCAGACTCTCTTTCACTCCCAGCTTATTTTCGTCTTCTTTTCTCACAACTTACTCTCAATAATCTTATCCCTTGCAGTACGATATTTTATATTAATATTTAATGCTGGTTTGCCGATTGATCAATGTAATCATGAGGCACCAAGCTGACAGACGAACACCAGTCTGTGTATTAAATGGTCTCCTGAGCTACACAAAACATTTGGTTGTCACTCAGTGTAGAGTTACCAGATGATACCACTACATCGAGTGACTGGATGGTGGGTGCCTCCACATAACAGTTTATCACATTCTGTGTGTAAAATGAAGTTTCATAATAATTCTGTTTGACTTGTTCAGTAGTATCAATAATTTTGCTCATGTCAATTTCAGTGTAAATATTGTCGAAACTGAGGCAGTTTCCACGTGCAAATGTCGAAGCTTCAACGAAAATTGTTCAGTTGATGAGACGAACTACCGAATCCAACTGCCACTTCTCGGATGAATCTGCAGTTCCCATATATCAACTGCAAATGTGATCGTTCGTATATTTAGTGTGGGCTCTGTCGATTTTGAATTCCAGTACTCAAAGCATGTGATTATTTTTTGTACCAAATGGAGTTACGTGTGTTAAATTTGTTGGACAGCGACGAACTCGGGAAACGTGTCGATTCTAAATGAGAAACGTGTAATATGCCAAACAGTTTGTAATTTCTTTGTACAGAACTTCATTTTGTGATGCAAAATAGTATATTTCCTTTCAGTATAACCACCATCCACTCGATGTACGAGTATTTACTTTCTTCAGATGGCTATATGCTGGGTGACAAACCTGGTGGATTCCTGCTGCCCCAAAAACCGTATCAACGCTGGGTAGTAACCGTATAACCAAATAGACACCTGGTGATCTAGTGGACTATGGCACTCCAGCCGGATTGGGCGAGCAAGGCTGGTGACAGTCGCCGCCTCTAATGCCGGGACTGAGTAGCCTAGCTCCAGATGGGACAAAAGAGGATTCGATGATAGGCAGATAACCATGTAAGCTTTGGCAACTCCATCCTTCATTCCATAACACTATATTCATCAGCTCTTCTTCACTGATGGACGTACGGGCACATAATATCTCCTTCACGTCGATGGCATCCTAGTCTTCAGTTCGATAACTACGTTTATTATGCCTCCGTCCAACTATGGTGAAGGAGGCAATAAGTGATTGACCTGTCCGTGCGTGCGTGCGTGGATGCGAGCGTGTGTCCGTGCATCCGTAATTCTATAGTGGGGGCGATATCTCTTGAACCCATTGTCGGATTTCCTCCAGACTTTTGTCCCTGTTGCATTATGAGATGATGAGCTGAGGTCAGCTAGGTTAAGGGTCAAAGGTCAAGTTCATATGGGGTCGACTTAGCCTTGCGGACGCGATATCTCCTGAACCCCACGACGGATTTCGACCAAACTTTTGTCACCGATAGAGTATGAAGGGACGATGAACTGATTAGGTTCGCAAGGTCATGAAGGCTGTATGGCGAGTCCCCGCGCAAGGCTTGGCGGGGGCATACGAGTGACGCTTTACGTCGACAGCTTGAGGCCCGAGTTCTCGGCGTTTCATTGTATTCTTGCTGTCACCTGACGATTTTGTCTTCATGCTTACGAGATAATTATCGGCTTGGAAGACTTCTGATATAGACTTCCTTCAGTGACGTCACCACTCTCCAGCACTTTCTTAATCTCCATGACAAAGATATCCTTCATTAATTTGCCATACAAATCTGTCTTTCACTTATTTCTCTTAATAAGCTGTCTTTTCCTCTCTAGCACTTTCTTTA
Organism: Coenobita brevimanus; assembly: GCF_032717465.1. NCBI lineage: Eukaryota > Metazoa > Arthropoda > Malacostraca > Decapoda > Coenobitidae > Coenobita > Coenobita brevimanus. The sequence continues at coordinate 7,133,086 of NC_137013.1, forward strand.
TCTCTCTTCTCTTCTCTCTTGCAAGAACTGTCATCCATAGTATGACAGTATCATCCGGATAAAATTATATGGTGTTATCATGAATAAGACACTAAAGTTTTCCCGACCGTGAAAGGACTGACAAATCTCTCTCTCTCTCTCTCTCTCTCTCTCTCTCTCTCTCTCTCTCTCTCTCTCGAAGAGCCGCATTGTTTGTTTGTTTGTCCTTCAATCACGCACAAACCAAGGGCCAGAGACCCCCAGACCCATATATATTCTGAATCAGGGTGACGCAAGGATGGTATCAGGCGGGTCAAAATTCAGATCTGGGTCATTTGAAGTCACCGGTGGAGTGTTGGCTTTCTTGGCCCGGGCAACGCCGGGTACTGCTGCAGCCCAATTTTTGGCATGGAGACTCACATGACCTCCAGTTAGGACACAGGCTATGTGGGGTTGACCTCCGTGGTCACTTGAGGTCACCGGTCGGAGGTCATTTCAGTTCACCGATAATAGTAAACAAATGTGCACAAATACCTGTGCGTTAGTCCGTGAAAACTGCAATAGAAAGTTCCAGGACCTCTTATAATCCCTCTTCAAGAGCACAAGAGGTATATTGTCTCTCTGGAGTAGAAAGACTGATCTAGAACAAACAGGACTAGAGTGTTCGCCTTTTTGACCCGGCAACGCCGGGTACCCCTCCTAGTAAAAAGTAAATGGTGAATGAATAGGCAAAACCCGAGATAAAAGCTGACCCTTCCATCGAAAATCAAATAAGAGACAGCCAAATGCCTACCCATTCATTTAGAGTGTGTGGTCAAGCCTTCATCAGAGAAAATAATGGCCTGAGGTTCCCCCTTTCTATAACACTAAATTCCTTTTATCATAACCCATTCATTGCTTTCAACTCCACCCTTCAATCTGCAGCGGTTTATCCTCCTCTCTCATCTCTTCTCTTCCCATGGTCTTCTCTCTCTCTCTCTCTCTCTCTCTCTCTCTCTCTCATTTTAAGATTTCGCTTCCTCCCTCTCCATTGATTTCTCTTCCTCACTTATTCTTCCACTCTCTTCCCGGCTTTCTTTCTCCTCCTCTCCCGCCCTTTCTCTTCTTTCCCTCCTCTCTTCCTCCCTCTCTCTTTTCACTCTCCTTTATTCCTATTGTCACCCTCCTTCTCCCTCTTTTCCTCTGTTATTCCATAGACCTCGATAGGTTTCCCAGCACAGAGTAAAATAGTTTGGCGTTACCTACAGTAGTAATCTTCGTCGTCGTCGTCGTCGTAGTAGTAGTAATAATAATAGTATTATTATTATTATTAGTAGTAGTAGTAGTAGTGGTAGTAGTAGTAGTAGTAGTAGTAGTAGTAGTAGTAGTAGTAGCAGTAGTTGCAGTGGTTGTTGTTGTTGTTGTCGGTTCATTTGAAACTTGAACCCAGTGGACTGCAGACTAAAATTGTCTTTCTCTTGCAGTCCGCCATCCTCCTTTCGGGGAATATGGACGGAGATGAGGAATGTTCATGTAGCCATCAGTGAAGCCGCCCAGTTATATAGGTACCACCGCATGAAGGCGTCCCTCTCCAACCACGGTAAGACATAAAAATAGGTTCAAGAGTTAATGTTCTGGGGATGAGACAAGCCATCTGTTCTATCCTTGTTGCCGTCAGGGGATTTGTCCTTCAGTCTCTTGCCCTCGTTTTCTTTTATATTTTTGCTGTTATCACTCAGGAGACCGTATTGGTTCCTTCAATCCCTTGCCTTATTTTTCTTCAGTCTTTTGCCGTATGTTACTTCAATATTCTTGTTGTTTTCGGACGACTCTATTCAGCTTAGGAGGAAACCACAACAATGAAAGAGCTGATGAAGGCTTTATCTAACCCAGTGTCTATGTCTCTCCTAGGCGACTAAAATCATCTTGAGGCGACATCCATAAACTACAGAACAACGTCACGGGATTGAAGGGGTTAATCTCAGCTTAGGGGTAGTCTATCTAAATCCCAATTCGTGTATCATTTTCTTTGTTCATTCTGCCTCTAAACTGTTCAATTCATCTGTGGGGGAAACCTAAACTGGACGGGTGAGATATAGCCCTTGTTAATACCTTCACTACTATATTATATTTTGCTTTAATGGCCTAGATTTTCGTCCTTTTACATCTTTTGTCACGGAGCTCGAGGCAGAAAAATGCGTAGCTGCGGCTCTGCATCCTTTCCATTGCATTTCTCCGTGACTAGCATCATATTCTAGCGTAGCAGATAGAGCCAGGATTCCGGGGGCTTGAATGATGAGTGAATGGATGCACGGCCCACTGGACTGGGCAAACTTGGGCTGTCTGGACGTTGCTACTCCTCACCCTGCCCTAGGTTGGGAAAGTTAATTGGTTTCACGGAGTTTTAATTGAATCTCCATAACTGTCATCTATTATTAGAGAAATTTTTGTTAACGTTTCCTGACTGATGGCTTAGCAAAGATCATTTTATTAAAATCTTCATAAGTTAATTATTACCACTGATCGCCATAATAAAGTCTTTTACCACTGATCGCTATATTAAGGTCTTTTACCACAGATCGGTATATTAATGTCTTTTACCATAGATCGCTATATTAAAGTCTTAATAAAGGTTAACAATTACCACATGCGGTAGTTTGCACTGCCATCATGACAGTTGATTATTGCCACAAATCGTTGTTAAAGTCTCCCTAACAGTTAACATTATCACATACCATTTAGTTTTCTGTATGCTGTCACTGTAATATTCACTGCCATGTGTCTGTGCAGCGTTTGGCAGCTAGAGTGAAAAATTACGTATACACAAATAATCTGGCACACAACTTCACCTTTATAAATACGGTGGATGTGCCCTGAGACAAGTTAGGCGATCTGCGTCACTGATTATATTAACTTTCTTTCGGTGGAGGCTTCGTAATTACCTGGGAAAACTATATACGCGTCTTAAAGTTGTATTTTATGAGCTGGTATGAGTTAAAAGCGAGGCGGTGAGGGATGGGTATGATGGTGACGAAATGATACTGTGTTATAGGTGGCGTGGGAAACTTCACAGCATCTCTTCCTTAGTGAATTTTATATCCCAAAACTCAATTTTCCTGTATGTTACTGAGTCAAGCTATGTCGGCACCAAAAACAAGTAACGTAGGAGTATCAAACTGCGATAATTTATTATATCACAAAAACAACAGTGCTCCGAAGCCTACAGTGTCATTTACAGTAAGATAATGTTTCTCTCTCTCAGGTAACGGCTTCAGACAACGCTCCTAACTACCCTCCGTGTGCGTTGTTGGTGTTGTTGGCGGGTCTTGCTTGGCGAGTGGGGTCGGTAGCGTTCATATATCTCTGCTTAATCACGTGAGAGCCGCATCAAGGTGCTCCTGAGCCTGGTATACAAGATATTGATGTGGTGGTCGGTGCGGCAAAGACTCCTTCGCATTGTGGCAGGGGCGTAGCCAGGATTTTGATATGGTGGAGGGGGCTGCATTTTGGTAATAATTCATGATGTATAGCTGCCTTTAATGCAATATAATAGTATCTGAATTAATAATAAAATTAACTAAAATAGCAAAACAGAAACAATAATTTATACCCGAATGACCAAAAATAATCTAAGTAAATGACTAAATGACTGCCTTCCACTTCAGCTTTTAAAGAGGGGGCGTCCCCCCCCCAGTTTTGTGCTGCAGCCATGCGTTGTAGCACTATTATCACCAGGTGGTAACACAAACGTCCTTCACTCCCCTCCCTGTCCCCCGAAAGGAGGAAGATGGATGACGGAATAAGAGCAACTTTAGCCAACAGTCCACCGAGTTTACATCCAGATGCTCCTAAGATTGCAGCCGCTACTACTACCACTGCTATTACTATTTGTACTTTTAGTTCTATTACTAATATTGCTATTGCTAATATTACTATTACTAATACGACTATTACTATTAATACTACAATTGCTATTACTGTATTATTATCACTATAACTTACAATTACTATTATCAGTACAACTATAATTATTATTACATTTATTAATATTACAATTACTGTTCCTAATATTACTGTCGCTATTCTTCAGTTACTATTACTAATAATGTTGTTACCACTACTACTACTACTACGATGGTGGTTGGTTACAGCCACAAAACTTATGGAGCGAGACGGAAAGAAGTAAACTGGAACTATTTAACTTTCCGTGGAAGACAAGTTGTTCGCGAATTATTCCTTCTTTTAATGGAGTGAAAATAACTGCGATAATAATAATGCCATATATCATGGGGCAAAACTCGTACATTATCATCATTATCATCATCATCTTCGTGATCGTTATTATCATTATTATTATTATCATTATCATTGTCATCATTTTCATTAATATCATTATTATCACTATCAGTATCACCACCACTGCCACCACCACCATCATCATCGTTATCATAGTCATTATTCTCACCGACAAGGAGAGAATGCTTTCACCCTCGTTTGTTAGTTTGTTTGTTTGTTAGCAGGATTACTCAAAAACTAAAAGAGAGATTTGGACCAAATTTGGTGGGTAGATAGCCCATGTCCCAGGGAACAATGGATTAAATTTTGGGACCGATCCACTTCGTTTTACAGATACTTGATCCGGAAAACACTTTTTGCGAAACCCTAATCAGTGATGAGAAAACCTAACCCATTCTGAACAGTGGTTTGGAAATTAAGTTGCCCTTGTCGGAGAGATGCGGTACACTGAGTGCCCCTCCAGTTATTATCATCATCATCAATACTTTTTTACAAACCTATCACCCTTGTCGAACTGCGTCTAAACCCTCCGTTCCTAAATGTCTTTCCAGAAGTGAACAACATCGTCTGAAGATAGCAATAATATAGTCAATATTACGTCGTCGTTGTGAAGATATTAATTTCGTGGTGGCCTAGAATGCATTTAAGAAGGCTAAAGAACTGCCTATCTATTGCACGAGGTCATTAAGAAAGAGGACTGAATTTTGCTAAGGCCTATTCTTCCCCCAGCATACAACACGCATCGATCAATGTTATGTTCAGGTCCCTAACTATACTATTGAGTGATCTGGTAACAAGGAGGAAAGCAGCTTTTGTCTTAAGAGTCTGACCGGCCTGAGAAGATCTGTATTTTGCAACCTACATTCGTCTTGCGGGTTGAGCTGAAGACTTGTAGAAAACTTTACAGGACTTGTATCCATCTCCCTCCACGTCTAACTGTCCAACTTGAATTGTGGGAGAGAGAGAGAGAGAGAGAGAGAGAGAGAGAGAGAGAGAGAGAGAGAGAGAGAGAGAGAGAGAGAGAGAGAGCTCGTCCACTCTTTTTAATCGCGAGAGCTCTCTGAATCACTGAATTGGGTCCCATTCTGAGTGATAACTGTTTTGACAACAACATTCTGTCTGTCTGTCTGTCTGTCTGTCTGTCTCTCTCTCTCTCTCTCTCTCTCTCTCTCTCTCTCTCTCTCATTACTATTATTTGTTAAGTAATATCCCTGAGGGTAGGGGGGTTTCAAGAATACTCCCCCAGTATCCCTGCTTGTCGTACGAGGCGACTAAAAGTGTTGGTAGTGGGTTAGTGCCCCACCCCGTAAAAAGAACTACCGTAACTAAACAAGCGAATAAAGCGCCTCGGACCCGGACGGATCATACGTTGACGACTAAGAAACGGACAAAGGACATTCTGAGGATGGGAACATGGAATGTGAGAGGAGTGAATGATGAAGTGAAAGAGAGAGAGAGATTGTTCAGGTGCTTGAGGATGCAAGAGTGGATATATGTGGATTGACTGAAACTAAATGGAAAGGTGAAAGGGTGAGAGAATGGGAATATGGTTTAGGTATATGTGCGGGAGTTAATGAGAATGAGAGGGCAAGAGATGGAGTATGTCTGATGATGAGCAAGAAGTGGAAGGAGAATATAAGAGAGTATGGAACAGTGGCTGCAAGGATTGTATGGGTGAGGATGAAAGTAGGTATACAAGCGTGGACGATTGTATGTGTGTATGCTCCGACAGAGGACCGAGTGGCAGGAGTGAAAGATGAGTTTTAGGCGAGAGTAGACGCATGTATGGACAAATCTGAGAGGAGCAAGAGAGTGCTTTTGATTGGAGACATGAATGGCAAAGTTTGGAATGTACGAGTGGATGGAGTGGTTGGTCAGTGGGGTGTGCCAGCTGAAGTAGATGGGAATGGTAATGCTTTGGTGGACATCTGTGCTGGTAGTGGGCTGGCAATAGCCAACACCTACTTTCGGCACAAGATGATCCACCGGTGTACATGGAGAGGAATGAGGAGGATGGATGGTGAACTTGTTGAACGAAAGGCAATGATAGACTACGTGTGTGTGGATGAGCGAATGAGAAGACAAGTGTTGGATGCAAGAGTGTGGAGAGGGTGGGGGAATGGAGTCTCGGACCATCACCTAGTGATTGCCAAGGTAAAGGTGCAGAGAAAATGGTTGTGGAGACAAAGGGGAAGACAGGAGGAAACAGCTCCTGTGAGAAGAGTGGAGATTTTGCAAGATAGTGAGAAAGTGGCAGAGTATAAGAGCATAGTGGAAGAAAGATTGGGAAGGTATGAGCTAGAGCAGATGGAAGGGGTGGAAGACGTATGTAAGATATTTACGGAAGAGATAGGCGCAGCGTGTGAGGTGGTTTGTGGCGTGAGGAGGAGATGCAAGGGTGTGCAAGGGACAGCATGGTGGAATGAGGTGAAACGAGCTGTGGAACAAAAGAAGAAGGCATATAGTGAATGGTTAGTGAGTAGAGGTAGGGGAGAAGATGAGAGAGAGAGAAGAGAGAGGTATATGTGAGCAGGAGAAGGGTGGTGAAGAGACTGGTGAAGGAGAGTAAGAAGAAAGTGGATGAAGAGTTTGGGAGAAATCTGAGTGTGGAATAGAGAGTAAGAAATTGTTTTGGAAGGAGGTAAAGAAAGTAAGGCAGTGTGAAAGAGGAAATAGTAAGGGAGTGAAAGATATGAATAATAGATTGTTGGTGGAGAGGAGAGAGAAACTGAGGAGATGGAAGGAGCACTTTGAGGATTTGTTGAATGTAGAGAGTGGCAGCAGTGCGAGTATAAGTGGTTGGGGAATGGCTGGGAGAAGAAGAGATGAGAGTGGAGGGAGGAAGAGATCAGTAGGGCGGAAGTAGTGGAAGCAATGAAGAAGATCAAATTGGGAAAGGCCCCAGGCTTTGATGGAGTGTGTGGTGAAATGCTGAGGTATGGGGGTGAGATTGTTGTAGAGTGGATATGGAAGTTGTGTAGATAGGCCTGGGAAGAGGGGAGGGTTCCAGAGGACTGGAAATCAGGTATAATTGTTCCTTTATACGAAGGAAAAGGGGAGAGAGAAGTATGTGGTAACCATAGGGGTATTTGCCTTCTTAGTGTGACTGGTAAAATATATGGTAGAATACTCATTGATAGGGTTAGGTATATGACAGAGGAGCTAGTTGGAGAAGAACAAGGGGGATTTAGGAAGGGAAAAGGGTGTGTAGACCAGATATTTGTTCTAAGATGTTTAGTGGAGAAATATCTAGGGACGGGAAAGAAAATGTATGCTGCCTTCATGGACTTGGAGAAAGCTTATGACAGAATAGTTAGGCAAGGTATGTGGAATGTATTAAGGATATATGGAGTGGAGGGGAAATTGTTGAGTGCTGTGAAGAGTATGTACGAAGGAGCTAGGGCTACGGTGTGAGTGGATGGTGAGCTGAGTGAGTTCTTTGATCTCAATGTGGGACTGAAACAGGGTTGTGTGATGTCTCCATGGCTGTTTAATATATACATGGATGGGGTTGTAAAGGAGGTGCAAGGTAGGGCAGTGGATGTGGGGGTAGCTCTAATGAATGAGGGTGAGGTTTGGAAGATTCCGGTGTTGCTGTTTGCTGATGATACAGTATTGTTGAGTGAAGATGAATGGGAGTTGCAAAGTTTGGTGAATGAATTTGGGACAGTGTGTAGAAAGAGGAAGCTGAAAGTTAATGTAAACAAAAGTAAAGTTATGGTGTTTGAGAGGAATGAAGTCACAGAATGTACAGTGAGGTTGGATGGTAAGGATATGGAGAATGTGAGTGCATTCAAGTACTTGGGTAGTGTGATGAGTAAGGATGGAACTTTGGGGGATGAAGTATGTGAAAGGGTACAGCAGGGAAGGAAGGTTGTTGGTTCACTGAAAGCAGTGATGAGAAATAGAGAGGTGAGTATGGAAGTTAAGAAGTCACTGCATGATAGTATAGTGATCCCTACCCTGACGTATGGAAGTGAGGCGTGGACCTTGCAAGAGGGGAACAAGTGAAGAGTGAGAGCAGTGGAAATGAGCTACTTGAGAGGAGCATGTGGAGTGACATGGAGGGACAGGTTGACGAATGAAGAAGTGATGGAACGTTGTGGGGTGGATGTGGATGTGGTTGAGAAGATTAGGAGAAATACACTGAGGTGGTTTGGACATGTGGAGAGAATGGAGAAGAAAGACTGACTAAGAGGGTTTATGTAGGTGAGGTGGAGGGAGGGAGAGGGAGGGGTAGACCGACGATGAGGTGAAGGGATGGAGTTGAGAGGTATATGAGGGAGGGGTGGGGTGAGTTGGGGGGAAGGTAGTCAAATGGTGGGTGACAGAGCGACTTGGAAGCGTTTTGTCTGCGGCCACCCTTTGTGGGATTAGGGCGTCGGGCTATACATAGATAGATAGTCTAATTTATGAGTCCTGACCAGGTGCTTTTAATAATATGATTCCTATGATTTTCGTCTCATTCCCACATACCCCAACATTATCTACAGTGTGCCACATACCCCAACATTATCTACAGTGTTGTCACATACCCCAACATTATCTACAGTGTGCCACATACCCCAACATTATCTACAGTGTTGTCACATACCCCAACATTATCTACAGTGTGCCACATACCCCAACATTATCTACAGTGTTGTCACATACCCCAACATTATCTACAGTGTTGTCACATACCCCAACATTATCTACAGTGTTGTCACATACCCCAACATTATCTACAGTGTTGTCACATACCCCAACATTATCTACAGTGTGCCACATACCCCAACATTATCTACAGTGTTGTCACATACCCCAACATTATCTACAGTGTGCCACATACCCCAACATTATCTACAGTGTGCCACATACCCCAACATTATCTACAGTTTGCCACATACCCCAACATTATCTACACTGATGCCACATACCCCAACATTATCTACAGTGTGCCACATACCCCAACATTATCTACAGTGTGCCACATACCCCAACATTCCCTACACTGATGCCACATACCCCAGTATATCCTTCCGTGTAACCTCATGGCTCAGTATCATCAATAGTGTTGCCAAATAAACCTGGTATTTTTTGCAGTGTTTAGTAAAGGTCTAACTTGCCCTCGCATTACACTCTTCTGCCTTGCATCTTCAGGCCATCCGTCACATCACACACGACCAGGCAGCAGACAGACGGATACCATATGTTAAAGATAGAGAGAAAAAGAGATATAGATGGACAGATAGGGAAACATCTCCGCCAACGACGTTGGGATGTTATGTATTCACCCCCGTTTGTCTGTTTGTCCACAAGGTCTCAAAAAGTAATTGATGGATTTCAGTGAAATTTTGTGGGTATGTGGATCAAGGAAGAGTTGATAAAATTTTGGTGGTAATGTGAGTTCGAGTTTCGGTGCAGGACTGTTTTTTGTTTGTCCACAAGAGCTCCCAAAAGGTCATTGAGTCAATGGAATTTTGTAGAAATGCGAGTCATGGGCCAAGGAAGAGTTTATTAAATTTTGGTGGTGATTTGAGTTGTCTGATGTAGACGTTGGTGAAGGTGTGCTCTCTCTGAGTGCTGTCTACTTGTTGGCCTTGTTTTTCGATGGTACTAACCTTAATTTCATTTTCTCGTTTTTCTAGTGTCATTAAATCTGTGTGTCTCCTTCTTCTTGCATAAAGAAATTATAATTTTTTACCGGATATTGGTGGTAAGTTTGTTATTCTGGAAAGAACAATAAGGTACATGGGAAAGTCTGCTCTCTTTCCATGTCGCTCCTGAAAAGATGTATCTTATTCAGCCTGGAATCAGTCGCAAGTGTTTTAGTGAAGAAGTAAGAAAGAGAGAGAGAGAGAGAGAGAGAGAGAGAGAGAGAGAGAGAGAGGGGGGGAAAGTTTTTACAATCTCCTTCCTGTGCAAAGAAATAGCAAGGTACGGAACATAGATGACCAAGCGTCTTTGCTCCGCCTTGGCATTGATCGTGAAGCTCGTTGCTTGTTTCTGAACCTCTCCCAACCCTATATTGGTAATTCAGTACGTTTTCTCTCCATATCCTTCTTGCAAATGGTAATGTTATTAATAATTACCGGTCGTTACCTATTCCTGCGTGGAGATAATAAGGAAGGTCCGCCCAAGTAGAGGCAAGGTATGTGAAATATAAGCAAGATCTAAAGACCCTAAGGTACCTTGTTTAACCAACACTATCTGAAGACAAAGGTGTCGAAGAAAGCATGTGCAAATTTTGCGTTTGTCTCAATAACTGGCTAACTGTATGCCTAATTGTAACCATGTTCCTTTCAGATCATAAGAGGGACCACAGCTATATATCTGGAAAGTTACATCTTTATAGCTTTTGTGGTTTTCTCTAAAACGTGTTGCAAAGAAAAAACTGAGCAGATTTGACTTAGAACTTTCCGCTAGGCAAAATGGCAAAATATTAAACCAAAATTATTCAGCGGGCACTTCTATCACAGGATTTTCAATCAAATAGCTGTATCTCAATTTGTTTTCGAGATATTTGAATTTCAATTAGGCAATTATTAGTATAAAAATGAGTATATGACCTTTAAAAATAGGCCAAGGTCATTAATATTTGGCACAAGGACTTGGGCTTCCCTAGGGTGCCAAGATCAGGAAAAAATGCAGATAAAATAATAATAGGCTACTGACGAAAACAAGAAGCTTCGCCATTTATATGACGAAGCTTAATAGTGAGAATGATAATAACATCAGTAATAATAGAAGTTATGAAAATAAAATAATCGCAAGCTTGTTTCCGCGTCTCTCTCAACCCTGCACAGGTAAATCAGTATACTTTTTCTCCATATCCCTTTTGCACATAATAATAAATAATAAATAATAATAATAATAATAATAATAATAATAATAATAGTAGCAGTAGTAGTAATAGTAGTAGTAGTTACGACGAAGAATTATCGCAAGCTTGTTTCTGAAACTCTCTCAACCCTGCATCGGTAAATCAGTATGTTTTCTCTCCATTTCCTTCTCGCAAATAATATTATTAATAAAAATTACAATAATAATAATAATATAATAATAATAATAATAAGGCGCAGAAATGATCGCAAGCCGGTTTCTGAATACCTCAAACTTGCTCAGTAAGTTAATATTTCCAACATGTTCTCGCAGATATTAACATCTGATTTAGTTCTAACGCAGAAGTAATCACAGACTTGATTCTGAATCTCTCGGCCTTTCATCGGTTGGTCAATATGTCTTCCTGTGTCCATGTCCTCAAAAACATATCTTAGGTACGGTAAATCTTATGATACAGTTGATCGTAGCTGTCTCATACCTACTGTATACTCTGTTCACCTTAACTAGGTGTAAGTATGCCATCATGCATACTGAGATACAATAAGAGACTAACACCAGAATATGATACTAGTTAGAAAGAAGTGCCATGAGAAGGATGTAAAGCCATAACATTGTTTTACTCTGCTACTGAGCTGAGGGAAAGAATCTACATGTGGACGAAAATTACCGCCTAATTAAAATTTATTATCTATAGTTAATCAAATGCCTGTGTCTTCTCCTTGGCATTCCTGTATATATATATATATATATATATATATATATATATATATATATATATATATATATATATATATATATATATATATATATATGGAGCCTCTGTGGTATATATATATATATATATATGGAGCCTCTGTGGTATAGTGGTAGAGACTGCGTCTCGTACAAGGGTGATCCAGGGTTCGCGCCCCGCCAGGGTAATAAACTTTGGGAGTGTTCACCCTGCCGCGTACTGCATTGGCGGACACAAGGGAACCAGTGTCGCTTACTGTAAACTATGCTTGCACCGAGCCGGCTTGCGCGGGCAGATTACACTTGGTTCACGGACTACACACACATCCAAAGCCACGCCAACACTACAATTATTAAACTTACAAGCACTTCTCACCCTACATACAATCACTACCAGACAGCCTAAGCCACTTGGTAGAGATACATTGGCTGTATCGTCCCCACTTTGGTCGGGATAGGCCGGTCCTGCAGTGGATACTCAAACGGCTGATGAAGATGATATATATATATTTATAAAGATTATATATATATATATATATATATATATATATATATATATATATATATATATATATATATATATATATATATATATATATATACCGTACAGTATTATATGCAGTATGTATGTGAATATAAATAAATAAATGTCTAAGTGTAAATATATATATATGTAATTACAAATCGATGAATATATATATATATATATATATATATATATATTACGGTCATTTTGCGAAATTGGTCATTTTGCAAATTTTTTTTTTTTTTTTTTTTTTTTTATATGTGACCGACTCTGGGCATAGGCTTCACAGCCTGCTTTCAAGGCCCAGTAGTCCTCCTACGTACCGCACACCTCTACATGTCACCACTTCGGCGCTAACACCCACCGTCCATACTGAATACATGCTAGGGCTGTCTCATACAAGACTGGTGTATTGGTATTAGCGGGGGTATTTTTACGACATGTCGGCGGGTCTTCTGGTAGATCAGTAAAGTCTGATTTTTCTGAAATTCAAATCCTTAAACTGTTCCCTGCCTCAGCGGGATTTGAACCCGGGTCCGTCAGGACTACAGGCCAACTCTCTACTGATTGAGCCACCGCCTCCCCTAAAATGCCCGGCCATTATGCAAAAAGACCAAATCCGTGGTCAATTTGCAAAATGACCTAAATATCTGGTCATTTTGCAAAATGACCAAGGTTTTGGTCTTTTTACAAATTCACTAGTATTATCGTTGGTCAGTTTGCAAAATGTCCAAACAGCAAGCAGCCAGGCTGAGGAAAACAATGCATTAAATACTTCGAGTTTATTGTCTAGAAATGAATACGAACAAATTCTGATTCGTTTGAATGAACTTAAACGTCCTAACATGAAAAAGACGCAGAAGGACTATCGGTTGTTACGAAAATATGAATTTCTTGAGGTCATAGTTGAAAGTATCACCGTTCAGAAACTGCAGAAAAAGGGAACTCACCTTAGATTCGTATGCGCTGAAGATGTGTTCGATGTGATCGATGCTGTTCATCGTGCAAGTGGGCATGGAGGTAGAACTGTTGTGTTTAAGGAAACAAGTGAAAAATATGCCAATATTTCAAGATCCCAAATACAGTTGTATTTACGTTGTGTGAGGAGTATCAGCTGAAAAAAACCACGTACGCAAGTCTGTGATTGTCAAGCCAATTGTCTCAAATAGCATGAACTCACGAGCTCAGGTTAGTAAACAAGCACTGGTTAAGGCCGTATTTGTTAGGAAAGAATAATGTTGTATTTCCGCACATCATACCAATGTAAATAGTTTGAAGTTAATTACGAATTGCCCTAAAGGACCTGAAAGTTTCCCTAAAATGGGTCCGATTCTGTCTGTTTGTAGGTCGACTTGATCGATATGCAGAGACAGGCAGATGGGAAACATCGTTTCATTCTCAACTATCAGGATCACTTGACCAAGATGGTGTGTCTTCGGGCTCTACAGACGAAAACTGCTGAAAAGGTTGCTTTCCACCTCGTTGACATTTTCTGTGACAAAGGAGCCCCCCATATCCTGCAGTCTGACAATGGTAGAGAATTCTCAAATAAGGTATAGAATATATTACTTCTTTAAATCAACCAATTTTCATAAAACTTAGCAGAAATATCAGACATGGTCACAAAAAGACACCAGAAACTTAGCGAGGTGATATATATGACAAGGTTTGATGTTCATCGTTTTAATTTTCAGCTTATCAAGGAAGTTCTGGTGATGTGACCAGAGTGTAAGCTGGTTCATGGCAAACCACGACATTCACAATCGCAGGGCTCGGTGGAACGAGCCAACAGGGATATTGAAGCAATTCTTGCATGTTGGATGAAGGACAACAACACTACACAATGGTCACAGGGACTGCGCTTTGTCCAGTGGAAGAAAAACACCCGCTTTCACTCCGGAATTGGAAGAACACCATATGAGGCCATGTATGGACAGAAGGCTCGTCTTGGTGTTGACGCATCTTCTGTACCAGAGGAAGTCATGGACGGTATGCAGACGGAGGAGCAGCTTGCAGAAGCACTAGGTGTTGTTAATGAGGAGGACGCAGATACAGAGGAGGAAGAGATAGGTTCTGAAGAGCAAGAAGAACCATCCGCTGTCATTAACTGCATCTCCTAAAAAGCTACTTTGGTTCAAATGTGTGCAAGGTGTGTGGGAACCCATGTCACTCTTATACTCCGTGTTCTGTGATGAATGAAGATGCTGATGAGCCTGTGCTTTGTTCCATCTGCAATCGGAATCGCAGTATTCATACTGAACAAATGAAGTCCAACATAGATCAACAGAAACAAGCTAAAAAAATGATGGATAATTCTGTGAGGCGATTTAAACCAGCCCACGCAGGGGACACTGTGATGGTTCCTGTTCTATTAGTTGACCGCGGACGTGCCGAGTTTCCTAATGTGAAGGCGGTTGTTGTTAAGGCATTGGACAACGGCACGTACAAGCTTGGTACAAAGCACGGCCTGCTTAAGCAGGTATACACTCGCAACCAATTTACTCAATGTGTAGAAAAATTCCTTTCGATAGAAGATGTAGTAGAGGAGCGGGAAGTAAGTCTGCGGGAAGTAGCCATTGCAGAATCCATGGGACAAAGTCAGGGATTCGCTAAATGTTCTTGCACTAAGTCATGTCTGACCAGACGCTGCAAGTGTTAAAAAAACAATGTTTTATGCAACAGCAGATGCAAATGCAGTGCCTCTTGCGTTAACAAGTCCGATACACACACACACACACACACACACACACACACACACACACACACACACACACATCCGCTTAAGGATGTAAGACCATTTTCTGCAATATATATATATATATATATATATATATATATGTATATATATATATCATGAAGGTTGAATAAACATACTTTTTAAGGTTTAATGTATTTTCTAAGAAAGAATAAACTTGTTCTATTTTACGTTCACTTCCTTTTATCGTTTACTCGCCTTTCTTTCAACTTGTTCTATTTTACGTTCACTACCTTTTATCATTTACTCGCCTTTTTTTCAACTGGCTGCTTGCTGTTTGGACATTTTGCAAACTGACCAACGATAATACTGGTGATTTTGTAAAAAGACCAAAACCTTGGTCCTTTTGCAAAATGACCAGATATTTAGGCCATTTTGCAAATTGACCAAGGATTTGGTCTTTTTGCATAATGGCCGGGCATTTTGCAAAATGACCAATTTCGCAAAATGACCGGAACATATATATATATATATATATATATATATATATATATATATATATATATATATATATATTGTTGCAAGGACAATGAGCAAATTGCAAAAAATTTCCATACCTCGTTTCCAAAAAGTGTTAAGTACAACAAGAAATAGATCGTAAATGTTTCACAGTCTTTTTCAACCCAGGGTCATTTAACCAGCGTGGCATTTCCGCTCTATATCCTTTACTAAAATTTCTGTCCAGCATAGATCGGTAAATCATTGCGTCCTTCCTCCCAGGGTCTACTTGACTGCCTTTGTGGCGATGCCTCTGAGATTGCAAGAGGCAGGAGACTAGTTTGTGAAGGCAGTGTCGCAAGTTAGGGCAAACGAGATGGTTTGGTTTGGTTGGGGAGCCAGGCAGTGCAATGGGGCAGTTACGATAATGGAATGTGATAGGGGATTGGGATGCAGGTAGCACTGAAAGCTCGGAGGAAAATTCGTCTATATTACCCTGGCTATCGTTAGACAGTTTACCTCGCCACTGGAAAACCTTCTGATGTCTAAGGGTTATGAGACTAGATTTTACTTTTGCTAACGCCACCAAAGTATAACCTCACAGATATCATACAAAGTCTGCAGTTGAAACGTTGGATTTTTCTTATGCTGAATAAAATCGTTAGGGCTTATCAACGGATTAGGCTCAATTGGTAATGTGCAATCAAGCTGGCAATCCATAGTTTCACAATGGAAGTTGTGCTATTTTTTTTCCTAAGGCATCTTTATCTCTTTTCTATCGCTGCTTCAATGGGCACTGCTCCTCTGAACTGTCTGCTTGCATCCCTCCACCTCTAAGACGGGCGCGTAGCACCTGTCAAGCAGCAAACTCTCATCTCTTTTCTGTCCAACTCTCTCATGCGAGAGTTAGCCATTACTCCCTGTCCTTCATTTATGCAACAGGTCAACTCTGGAACTGTCTCCCTCTGTCTGTATTTCCTACTTCCTGTGATCTCCAGTCTTTCAAACGCAGTGTGTCCAGGCATCACGAAGTGAACGTATCTTGAATTTGACTCTCTGGTGTTTGTTTTTTTCTTTAATGGAAGGAACGGTTTGCGAGTTTCCGGCCTTTGGTTCCTTCTTCCTTGCATTAAAAAATAGCTCTGGATGAGAATTTATTTGTCTTGGTGTATGCAGTTCATTCTTTTCCCCGAGATCATCAGGCTTGCAATTTAATATGAAGCTGATGG
>NC_137013.1:7154844-7227344 GCF_032717465.1 Coenobita brevimanus
TGATTTGGAAGGCGGGAACGAGCGATGGCTAAAGGCGCAGTTCAGTCAATGGTTCCTTTATTCCCGCTCCAAACTGTGTCAAAATAGAACGAAGATTTACAAAACTATTCGACACTAACCCTTCTCTGTCAGTCTGTGTCATAACAGAACGAAAATTTGTTAAACTATTCGACAAATAATCTTGGGTCTGTATTTATTAAAGCTTTCGGTAATGATATGGCTGAGTATAAATGTTTCAAAATGCAATGAATGTTTATTAAGATATTCGACACTAATGAAACATGCATGCATATAGTACAGCTGGGGTCGATAATCCTTCTCTGGACTGTACTGTAAGTAGCATAGAGGTTTCGTAGCTCTTCTTCCCTCGCGATTTATTCTGCCTGATGCACCATAGCTTTCTTCTGTATGTTTTATATATCGCTTTAATGTTAATGCAGTTTACATAAATACACCAGTACCATACAAGAGGATACTGAGGCGTAATGTGCAAAATAAATCGCTGAGGACATAGGTGTTACATGTCCAAAGCAACTTTCAATGCGGCACTACCTCTTGGAAACCGTTTCACTTTCAGATTTTTTTTTTTTTTTTTTATGCGAGGAAGAAGGAACCAAAGGCCATGAGCCCGCAGTAACAGTTCCCTCCAAGAGAAAAACAAAATACAATATAGAGCCAAATTCAAGATCCGATCATTTTGAGATGCCTGGACACACTGCGTTTGAAAGACTGGAGATCATAGGCAGCAGGAAATACAGACAGAGGGAGACAGTTCCAGAGTTGACCTGTTGCATAAATGAAAGACTGGGAGTAACGGTTAACTCTTGCATTAGAGAGTTGGACAGAAAAAGGATGAGAGTTTGCTGCCAGGCGGGTGCTTCGCGCCCGTCGTAGAGGTGGAGGAATGTAAGCAGAGAGTTCAGAGGAGCAGTGACCATTAAAGTAGCGATAGAAAAGAGATAAAGATGCAACAGTGCGGCGAAGAGACAGAGGTTGAAGGGAGTCAGTAAGAGGAGGAGAGTTAATGAGACGAAAAGCCTTTGCCTCCACCCTATTGAGAAGAGCTGTATGTGGGGAGCCTCCCCACACATGAGAGTTGTACTCCACACAGGGGCGGATAAAACCCCTGTATAGAGTCAACAATTGTGCAGGGGTGAAGAAAGTGCGGAGTCGGCTTAGCACACCCAATCTCTTGGAAGCAGATTTTACAAGAGATGTAATATGATCTTTCCAAGATAAGTCCCGAGTAAATGAAACCCCAAGCATGTTCAAGGATGATGCAGGATTAAGCTGAATATTATTAAACATTAGTAGGTATACCTGTGGAAGATTTTGTCGGGTTGATAGGTGTAAGAACTGAGTCTTAGATGCATTAAAGACAACCATATTATTTTTACCCCAGTCAGAGATACGAGCCAAATCAGACATTAGGTGTGCCACAGCCTCATCCCTTGCTTGTTGAAGTAACTGTTGAGATGGGCGTTGCGGGAACCGAATGGAAAGGTGAAGGGTGGAGTCGTCAGCGTATGAGTGGATAGGGTTAGATGTACAGCTTAGAAGATCATTGATGAATAAAAGAAAGAGAGTTGGTGATAGGACAGAGCCCTGAGGAACACCACTGTTGATAGATCTAGGAGAAGAACGATGGCCGTCTACAACAGCGGCTATAGAACGACCAGAAAGGAAGCTAGCGATGAAGGCACAGATAGAAGGATAGAAACCGTAGGAGCGCAGTTTGGAAATTAAAGATTTATGCCAGACTCGATCGAAAGCCTTTGAGATGTCAAGTGCAATGGCAAAGCTTTCGCCAAAGTCCCGAAAGGAGGATGACCAGGAGTCTGAAAGGTAGGTGAGAAGATCGCCAGTGGAGCGTCCCTGACGGAACCCATACTGACGATCAGAAAGAAGGTTGTGATAGGAAAGATGCCTTAAAATTTTTCTATTAAGAATTGACTCAAAAACTTTTGAAATACAGGACGTTAAAGCAATTGGACGATAGTTGGAGGGTTGGGAGTGGTCACCCTTCTTTGGGACTGGCTGAATGAGAGCAAACTTCCAGCAAGAAGGAAAGGTACAAGTTGACAGACAAAGGCGAAAGAGTTTGCCTAGGCAGGGTGTAAGCACAGAAGCACAGTTCTTGAGAACAACAGGAGGGACTCCATCAGGCCCATATGCCTTGTTAGTACTGAGGCCAGTGATGGCAGAAAGTACATCAACTGAAGAAATTTTAATGTCAGCCATGAGGAAGTCAGAGGGGGGAAGTGATGGAGGAACAGCACCGGAATCGTCTAAGGTAGAATTGGAGGAGAAAGTCTGTGCGAAGAGATCTGCTTTATCAGTAGAAGAAATAGCTACAGAACCATCAGAGTAGAAAACAGGAGGGAAGGATGATGAGGTAAAGTTGTTAGAAAGATTTTTGGCAAGATGCCAGAAGGAGCGGGAAGAATTCGAGTCGGAGAGTTGAGAGCATTTAGTATGGATGAAATTATTTTTAGTAGAGCGAAGAACAGACTTAGCACGATTCCGGGCAGAAACGTAAAGATGGTGTGATTCAGGGGTGGGTTGGCTCCGGTACCTTTTGTAGGCCCTCTCCTTGTTGCGGACAGCATTAGAACAAGCGTGATTAAACCAAGGCTTTCTTGCATTAGTCAAAGGATATGAGAAAGGAATGTATGCTTCCATGCCCGAGAGAATAACCTCCGTAATGCGCAAGGCACACTCAGATGGCTCACGGCCATGGAAGCAATAATCATCACAGGGAAAATCAAAGAAGTACTGCCTGAGGGCCTCCCAGTCTGCGGCTCCAAAATGCCACAGACGACGTTTCACTGGAGGGTCCACAGGCCGTACCGGAGTGATAGGACAGGTTAAGGTAATAAGGTTGTGATCGGAGGAGCCCAACGGAGAGAAAAGATTAACAGAGTAAGCAGAAGGATTAGTTGTGAGGAAGAGGTCAAGTATGTTGGAGCTCTCTCCAAGGCGGTCAGGGATACGGGTAGGGTGCTGTACAAGCTGCTCTAGGTCATTAAGGATAGAAAAGATGTAGGCTTGTTCACCAGGTGGATCCGTGAAAGGAGAGGAGAGCCAAAGGTGGTGGTGAACATTGAAATCTCCAAGAATGGAGATTTCAGAGAAAGGAGAAATGGATAGAATGTGTTCCATCGTAGAAGTAAGATAGTCGAAGAATTTTTGATAGTCAGTAGAATTAGGGGATAAGTAAACAGCACAGATATATTTAGTCAGAGAATGACAGGAAAGCCGAAGCCAGAGTGTGGAGAATTCAGAAGAATCAAGTTCAGGAACACGAGAGCAAGATAAGTCGTTGCGTATATATACACAACAGCCACCTTTGGCTTTGAAATGAGTATAGAGAAAGTAGGAGGATACAGAAAAGTGTTTGCTGTCAGTTGCCTCAGACAGCTGAGTCTCCGTTAGAAAAAGAAGGTGAGGTTTAGAGGAGGAGAGGTGGTGCTCAACAGAGCGAAAGTTAGAGGAAAGGCCGCGAATGTTGCAGAAATGAAGAAGAAGAGAGTCAGACCGTGGTTCCAGGCACCTTGAGTCGTCACCGGGAGACGGGCAGATGGTGGGGGCATTGATGGTCCCCCCCCCCTGGGGACTCCGAGGCTTGATAAGACGACGCCATTTTGGTAAATTTTGAATAGGAAGTGTAGTGTGTACTGTGCATGTAGTTTGGTATAGATAGTTAGAGAAAATTGTACTGGAGAGCATGCTGGCCTACTCTCTGTGTAACTGAGACACTGAAAAGATGAGATCTTATTAACTAATCAGTAAT
Source organism: Coenobita brevimanus (assembly GCF_032717465.1). Taxonomy (NCBI): domain Eukaryota; kingdom Metazoa; phylum Arthropoda; class Malacostraca; order Decapoda; family Coenobitidae; genus Coenobita; species Coenobita brevimanus. The sequence goes on from NC_137013.1 coordinate 7,158,638, forward strand.
GATCTACTGGACTGGACCTTTCATTTTCGCTGGAATGGGATATCGCTAAGGTATTCAGTACTAATTAAACGTGCGTATGTACTGTACGGCTGAGTTGAAAGAGATGGAATATCGCCTCATTAGCATCGGGTAATTATATTATCACTGGTTTGACCAGGTAATCTCCGTGTGTGTGTGTGTGTTTAGAAATAAATATAACACGTATAAACTAGACATGATATATATATATATATATATATATATATATATATATATATATATATATAATGTTTGTCGGTGTGAAAATTTATTTATTTATATTATTCATCCACCGACCCATCCACCCATCCAACCATCCATCTACCTGTCTATCTATCTGTGTGTGTGTGTGTGTGTGTGTGTGTGTGTGTGTGTGTGTGTGTGTGTGTGTGTGTGTGTGTGTGTGTGTGTGTGTATCTGTTTATCTCTGTGTATTTTTATATGATTCTTGACGAGGCGCCATAAGTTTTGAACACTTATTTTATCTTAAATAAAAAGGATGTTTGTTAAATTTACTTGTCTTCACCCCACTGACTCTCAGCATCTGACACTGCACGACGCTGAAAAGTGTAGCAGTTCAAAGACGCCTCAGAGCTGGTCACGGCACAAATGGAGCCATTAATCCATGCACGGTAATAGTGTGGCACAGTGCAATTAGCGACGAGAGGCTGGGCACAGACGAGGAATTAGAGCACTTGGGGACAGAATTAGGACTGTGAGTGAGGCCATGGTCATCACATTCAGGACTTTATGGCGGCTGTACACGATGGATTTACCCGAAAACCAATTTTGCAGTCCCTTATTCGGCTGCAGCAATATTTGTTTTTAGTTCGTATCGTAAACCCATTAGATATGGAAGTAATATATTACAAAGAAAGAGTACCGCAAAGACTATGCAGATGCTCATTCTCTCTCTCTCTCTCTCTCTCTCTCTCTCTCTCTCTCACACACACACACACACACACACACATACAGACACACACAGTATATGTAGATGCGTCTTCCTCTTCATACTCTTCTTTTCCTATCATCTCTATCACACATAATCCTCCTCCTCCTCTGATCTGCCTCCAGTCTTCCTCTGCTTCTATTTTACCTTTTATCTCCCCTGCTTGTCCCTTTCTTTCTTCCCATCATTGTCATCACAAATGTCTTCCCTATTCTCCCTCTTTCTGTCTCCTGTTCTTCCATCATAACCAAATCATCTTTCCTCCTCCTCCTCCTCCTACTCTTCCTTTATCATCTTGTCTTTCTCCTTATTCTGAGTTTACTATTTTTATCATTCTTACTCTTAGTCTTATCCTTATCCTTACCATTCTCCTCATCCTTCCCCTCCTCTTCCTCCTCCTCCTCCTCTTCCTTCTCCTTTAGCGAATACTCCTAATTCTCTTCTTCCTCGTATTTATCTCAGTTATTGCACATGCTTCCTGCCTTGCCATCGCTTCCTCCTCCTCCCTTGTGTTTATCCCTTTCCTTCATTTCATTCTACCCTTCGTATCGTTTCCTCCTTTTTACATTATTTATTCCACCTCCTCTCCTTCATTGCCTCTTCTTTCCGTCCTCTCATTTCCCTCTTCAGTTCTCTCTTCTTCCTCTCTTTTCCCTATTCCTCCTCTTCTTGCTGCCCCATCTCTTCTCTTTTTCTTCCTCTTACCGCTTCTTTTCCTTCATCACTTCTTTCATGTCATCTCCATTACTCTTTCTCCTCCTCCTCCTCTCCTTCACTTCTACCCATCCCTCCTCCTCTCATTAATTTCTCCCCACTTCTTCTCCTCCTATTCTCTTCTCTCCATCCCTCCTCCTTCTCTCCTCTTTTCCCCGTTTCTCCTCCTCCTTCTCCTCCCTACCTCCCCTCTCCCTCCCCCTCCTCCTCCCCCTCCTCCACAGCCCCCCTCCTCCTCCCACTCCACCGCCCCCCTCCTCCTCCCCCTCCTCCACAGCCCCCCTCCTTCTCTTCCTCCTCCTCTTCTTCCTCCTTTCCTCTACCCATCCCTCCTCTTCTCCCTTTCTTTTCTCCATCTCTCCTCCCCTTCATCTCTTCTCCCCATACCTCGCCTTGTTCCTCACTTCTCCCCATACCTCGTCTTCTTCCTCTTTTCTTCTCATCCCTCCTACTCTTCTCTTTCTTCTCTTCTCTCCATCAGTCTTCTCCTTCTTCCTTTCTTCTTCTCCTGCCTTCCCCCACTTCCTTCCCTCATCTCCTCCCCACCTTCATTTCCTCTCATCTCCCCATCCTCATCTTGCTCCCCATTCTTCCTTTTATTTTTTTTCTCCCTATCCCCTCCTCCTCCTCGTCTCCTCTCCCCATCCTTCCTTTATCTTCCTTCTTCCTCCCCGTCTCTTCCCATCCTTCCTCTCTCTTCCTTCTTCCTCTCTCTAAGCATCTTAAATCAACCTTCCCTAAGCCTTCCCAACTCTCCTTCAACTCCCTCATGCAAGACGCTGCCCTTATTTTCCTGCAGTTTTGCTTCTGAGACTCTTATTTACCTGCCCCGCATCCGCTTGAAGGAGGTGGAGAGTTTGAGCTGTCAGAGTATCATCATCATCATCAGTCATCATCATCATCATCAGTCATCATCATCATCAACATCATCATCATCACGAGGCAAAGTTTTCTACACTGAAGGTCGGGACGTGAGAATTCGGTGCTTATCTCAAAGTACATTGCTTGAAGAACCTAACCCATTTTGATTCAACAGTGATGTGATCCTGCATGACACTAGTTTACATATTTGAGAGTTGAGAAGGTTAGATAAAAGAATTCAACAATCCAACAGTAAAAAAAAAAAAAAAATACAGTACCCCACAGTCTAATAACCACCAATTCTTTATTTGCTTAAGCATGAACGAGAAAAAAATTAACACTTATCAAAGTTTGAGTAAGTTCACGCCATACTTCACTTGACAGAGATGCATAGAACAAATTCTTGATATGGCTCGAGTAACTTGAACTGGATGGATTTGGCTAGAATAGGCTCTAATCGAATCGTCTTGCACTCTGCCACATACACGCAAATCTTCATAACGATAGATCAACTTCAAGTATGCCTTTAATGACAACATACATGGGAACTTTGACTAGACTGTGGTGTTATTCATTGCCAAGCCTTCCAAATCCCAATCATCACCACCCTTGCCCACCTTCTCCCTGTCATCATCATCATAATCCCATTTTCATTGTACTGTTCTTACTTTAACTTGGCCCAGAGTTTCGTCCTTTTGCAGCTTATTACAGGTAGGACAGTGGCAGAGAAAGACAATGCTACGGCTCTACATCCTTTCCATAGCACTTTTTCGTGACTAGAAGCATATTCAAGTGTTAATCTATTGTTACAACTCAGCGATCAGTATGGAGAGATGACAGTTTTAGGCCAAGTTATAGTGAAGAGGGTGTAATTTAGCTCACAATCTTGAAACCTTCGGAGAGTCTGAGCCGTCTGTTCAAAATATTCACACGCAGCATCAGGCCTGTCGAACTCTCTAATGCAAGAGTTAACTGGTGCTCTCAGTCTTTCATGCACATAGTTAATTGGTAAACTTTAGAACTATCTTCCTCAGTCAGCATTTCCCACTGCCTATGACCTCCGCTTTTTCAAATGTAATGTGCCCAGCCATCTCGAAATGAAGGAATCTTGATTTTGGCTTTCTGTTGTTCAAGTTTCTTTGGAAGGAACAAATTTCGCAGGCTGTCAACCTTTGGTTTCATCTTCACGAAGAACAAAAGAATTACAGTCTATAAAGGTATCAAAGCTGTAATAATTACCTGTGGCTGTCCATCCATCTTATAAACCATTCAGTGTCCCAACAGGAGGGCTGGAGTTGGGACCAGGCTATTTACTCCATATATTTAAAAGACAAAGTCACCAGTCCCCCATCCCTGAGCAGCGTTATTTGAACAATATACCTCCAGCACCCCTTGGACTTTAACTCTAATGGCCCACATCTGGTTGGAGCACCTTAACTCACTAGACCACCATTCGTCCATTTGCTGCTTTATGGTTATCCCCTTAATTTGTTTCCTTGAGCACAGATAGCCATCTACCTTGTCATTCACCCTAGAGCCACCATGAGATTATTTTTTATGAGTCCAACTCTGGGGACAGACTTCACAGCCTCTTCCATGAAGTGCAGCAGATCTACTTACTTCATACCTCCACATGTCGTCATTTCTGCGTTAACACCCACCGCCCATATTGAATATGTGCTAAACTGTTTTGTACAGGACTGGTGTATTGGTTGTAGTGTGGGTGTTTTGACGACATGTCGGCTGATCTTATGGTAGGTTAATGAAGTCTGCTTGGACGAAATTCCGATCCTTAAACTATTCCCTGTCCCAGCCGCGATTCGAACATGTGTCCACTGGGACTGCGGGTCACCTCTCTGCCGTCCCTGTCACCGTCTACTCCACGTGTAAGTGGATGGCAGGCGCTGCTACCCACCGTACATATTAAATTTCATTTACAGTATTACACAAATGGTGAGCTGCGGAACATGCAGGAAATGTTACGGTCCAGGAAAATGGGCAAGTGTGTACATTTGCCAGCACACTTTCAGCGGTGGCGGGATAAGAGAAGTCAGGAAGCTAAAAGGGTCTTTCCTCTCTTTACTTTCCTGGCTCATGGAAAATGTTTGCGCCAGGCATGTGTCAAGATTTTTACGATACAGCTTTTGCTGTCCGTCGAGTCCAAATGTGCAACGTCGCCCTACCTTTTGGACTTTCGGTAGCCAACGCTCTCAGTAGCTGCTGTCATGTCTTCAAGTAAAAAGGCACTCTTCATCAGAATATTGTCTTGTATAATGTACCCTACTTCCTGAATTTTGCCTGTATAATCTGCCAAGTTCAGCAACACATCTATTTATCTATCTATCTATAGCCCGACGCCCTAATCCCGCAAAGGGTGGCCGCAGACAAAACGCCTCCAAGTCGCTCTGTCACCCACCATCCGACTACCCTCCCCCCAACTTACCCCCCCTCCCTCATATACCTCTCAACTCCATCCCTCCACCTCATCCTCGGTCTACCTCTCCCTCTCCCTCCCCCCACCTCACCCACATACACCCTCTTAGTCAGTCTTTCATTCTCCATTCTCTCCACATGTCCAAACCACCTCAGTGTATTTCTCCTAATCTTCTCAACCACATCCACATCCACCCCACAGCGTTCCTTCAATTCTTCATTCGTCAACCTGTCCCTCCACGTCACTCCACAAGCTCCTCTCAAGTAACTCATTTCCTCTGCTCTCACTCTTGACTTGTTCCTCTCTTGTAAGGTCCATGCCTCGCTTCCATACGTCAGGGTAGGGATCACAATACTATCATGCAGTGACTTCTTAACTTCCATACTCACCTCCCTATTTCTCATCACTGCTTTCAGAATCTACAGCTATATTCTTGCCAAAATGCTGTCTCTTATAATGTTCTTCGACACGAACATTGCTGTTTTCTGTCTATAAGCACTACCTTAGCTGGATGATAATGCCTGGCACAATCGAATCGGTAGCTATACACCCTTATAGCAAGTCAATAGTGTTCTACCCAAAACTCTCTTAAAGGGCCTTTATGACACTTGTTTTAATGTTTCCTTTATGAGAATGTACAGTCATGGACAAATGTTTACTTTCTCCTCCAGTTCATCTACTTCACACTCAGAACATGTCCGTTACCTTCTTCCCTGAAGAATTACATCAAAGATAATTATCAATGGTCAGGGGGACATACCAGGCCTCTCCTAAGTTGGCAATATTACCTATCAAAGGAAAGTGACAAGTCGAAAAGGTGAAATACTAGGCGAACTCTTATATCTGTGAGCAGAGAAACCTACCTGATCTTCTCACCTTAGAAGTACTAACCAAGAGAGGAAAATGACAGGTAAAAGAGGTGTTTTTGGCTAACTGTGGGATATACAAGCAGAGAAACTAAGCCTCTATCACCTTAGAAATATTAGCCAGCATAGGTAAAAGAAAAGTTATAGAGGTGAAATACCAGGCAGACATTTGCATCTGTGACAGCGAAACATATCAGTTCTCTCTCGGCTTAGGAATATTAATTAACAATAAAGAAGTAGAAGAGCTGTAACATTACACCTACTTTTTTTTCCCGACTGTATAACACTGCACTTCCTCTTAATATTAATATTCTCAGGCTAATATGACTCGCTCAGCAACACAATATCGTTTGGCTTTCACTGGAAATAAATATTAGCGTTGTCCCGACGAAGAGAGGGTTAATAGTGACAATAAAAACATCCAGGATCTTGTGCCTCACTCTCAGGTGAATAAAATCGTCTGGCATTAGCTGGTGTAGAATACTGGCGTTGTTCCAACCATGAGACGATTAATATTTGACACAAATAAATATCTAAGAATATGAGACGTGGCGAAGGGTTGCCTTTTGTAACAGCATAGGTGTCAATAAATTTAGAAACAGACATAAATGATGAAAAGCATATTTAGCATATCCTGTTAAAAAGTGCAAGTGACAGATCTGCCATATGTTTTCATGCCTGCTTTGGAAGTAAAACAAAAACATTCTGGGGCCGAATGCTAATCGCCCTCCGAAATATGATGTTAGCCAAGGTCCAAGGTACTGTACTGTACCTTTTTTTTTTTTTATGCGAGGAAGAAGGAACCAAAGGCCATGAGCCCGCAGTACAGTTCCCTCCAAGAGAAAAACAAAATACAATAGAGAGCCAAATTCAAGATCCGATCATTTTGAGATGCCTGGACATACTGCGTTTGAAAGACTGGAGATCATAGGCAGCATGAAATACAGACAGAGGGAGACAGTTCCACAGTTGATCTGTTGCATAAATGAAAGACTGGGAGTAACGGTTAACTCTTGCATTAGAGAGTTGGACAGAAAAGGGATGAGAGTTTGCTGCCAGACGGGTGCTACGCGCCCGTCGTAGAGGTGGAAGAATGCAAGCAGACAGTTCAGAGGAGCAGTGACCATTAAAGTAGCGATAGAAAAGAGATAAAGATGCAACAGTGCGGCGAAGAGACAGAGGTTGAAGGGAGTCAGTAAGAGGAGGAGAGTTAATGAGACGAAAAGCAATTGACTCCACCCTATTGAGATGAGCTGAATGTGGCGAGCCTCCCCACACATGAGAGTTGTACTCCACACAGGGGCGGATAAAACCCCTGTATAGAGTCAACGATTGTGCAGGGGTAAAGAAAGAGCGGAGTCGGCTTAGCATACCCAATCTCTTGGAAGCAGATTTTACAAGAGATGTAATATGATCTTTCCAAGATAAGTCCCGAGTATATGAAACCCCAAGCATGTTCAAGGATGATGCAGGATTAAGCTGAATATTATTAAACATTAGTCGGTATACCTGTGGTAGATTTTGTCTAGAAACCAAATGTGAAGAAAACTCTCAACACTCTACGGAACTCAATCATCTCGTTTCACAAAAAAGCCAATCCAGATTTTAAAAATATATGGCGACTGACATTCGGTCGTCTTTGATCAAATCCTCACCAAAAGTAAAAGACTTCTGCACATCCACTTAGTTGCTGTTTCCTAGAGGTTTGGTGAAAGTTGGTTAAAAACTTTTCGAGATATTTTGGCAACACACACACACACACACACACACACACACACACCAACGACAAAAACTATAACGCCTCAACTTGGTAAAGGCGGAAGACATTTAGAAAATGAAAAATATATGAGCTGGTCGTTAGTAGAAAGCACAATGAGATAATCCTGGAATTATTCAGTTACGTTCATTCCTGGATGAACAAAAGTTATTGACCAATATCGTCTGCCTCATAAAGAAACTGCCTAAGTCATTTATTTTACTTTTCGGGAAATCGAGAAAAACCTGTCTCATTTTCTTAACTTTTAAATGACTTAGACAGAAACTTGAGGCGCATTTTAGGCCACTCACACCCTAGACCTGGCAAAGGCAGCTATACCAATAGGTGCGCCACCTGATGAAGAACTGATTTAGGCAAAAATCCAGAAATCGCCGAAAAATGACTTAGGCAATTTCTTTTATGAGGGTGACGATATTGCTCGGGTGGATAGGAAATACGGTCGTTTGAGCACGATTATTTCTGTCTGCATGGTTTTCAAAAGTTGTTATAAGTATGAAAAATACTTATGCTATTTTACACACACACACACACACACACACACACACACACACACATATTCAGCCAAGCCTTAAGCCGGTTTAAGCAATATTCGGCTCTGAGCTGGATATTGTGATTCTATCCATCTCGACCATTTCTCCTAAAAACTTTACCTTCAGTAAAATATGAAAATTAACCATGTGAAAACAATACAGTAATGATACAGTACTGTAAATATGTACTAATTGCACTATAGTATATACTCACCAAGTGTTGGCATCGATGGAAAGAAACTGCACTGGGCCCTTTGCACTCATAAATAGTACAGTACACAATACAGCACAGGGGCTTTCCCATTTTTGACATTCTTCATTGCTTCCACTAATTCCATCCTGCTGATCTCTTCCTCCCTTCTAACCTCCCTCCTGCTCCGAGGCACTTATACTTGCATTAGTTTCGTTTTCTATCTATTTCCTTAAAGTGTTCTCTCCATCTGCTCACTTTTTCCCCCTTCTTCACTATCAATCTACCATTTTTGTCATTCACTCCGCTACTAGCATCTTTATCACCCTAACTCTCTTTACCTCCTTCCAGAACATTTTCTTACATTCCCTCCACTTTACACTCAAACTCCTTTCAAATTCCTCATACACTTTCTTCCTACTCTTACTAATCTTTTCATCTCTCTCTTCCCCTTTACATATACCTTTCTCTTCCGTCTCTCAACTTCCTCCATGTCCCTGCGTCTTCTCCACTCACTATATGCTGTCTTCTTTTGCGCCACAGCTTGTCTCACCCCTTTATTCCACATGCTGTTTCTTGCACCCCATTTCGTCGTCTCCTCACCGCACTCACTCCCTCACATGCAGCACAGATTTCTTCTGTGAATACTTCCCCTCCTCTTACAACTTTTCTACTCTCCTTGAACATAAGAACATAAGAAGAGAGGATAACCGCAGTAGGCCGGTTGGCCCATGCTGGGCAGCTCCTAGAAGAGTAACTAAACTACTAGAATGAGATAAGGATAGCAAAGAAGAAGGCTCTCCCCCGCCCTCCAAACCCTCCAGCGGAAGCCGGCAGGAAAAAGTCAGAAAGAACACCACGCCGTATAGAAAAACTGGCGTGGACATTTTACAGGAAAGTGTGAAAGGAGAATAGAGACTATCATAGTGTAACCTGAAAAGAAAATTTTTTTGAATTAGTATTGGTTATAAGATTTTCTTTATTCTATATCCAATATCCTATATCCACCCCTTATTTGTCATATGCTTATCTAGCCTATGCTTGAAACTCTCAATGGAAGAGGCAGCAACTACTTTACTTGGTAGCTTATTCCATTCGTCTACTACTCTATTACCAAACCAATTTCTTCCGATTTCCTTACTGAAACGGAATTTTTCTAGTTTGAAACCATTATTTCTAGTTCTATCCTGTATGCTCACTTTAAGTACCTTGCTAATATCTCCCTTATTTATACCATTCATCCACTTAAACACCTCAATTAAGTCTCCCCTTACTCTACGCCTCTCTAGCGAATGCAGACTTAGTCTTTTCAGTCTGTCTTCATATGACAGGTTCCGGACGTCATGTATCATTTTAGTCATTCTTCTCTGTACATTTTCTAACGAATTAATATCCATTCTATAGTAAGGACACCAAAATTGTACTGCGTAGTCTAAATGTGGCCTTACTAATGCTAGATAAAGTTTTAGTATTACTTTAGATGATCTATTGCTCACGCTTCTCGAAATAAATCCTAGGACCCTATTTGCTTTATTCCTCGCATTAATGCACTGTTGCCTTGGTTAAAGGTCGTTACTAATCATAACTCCTAGATCTCTCTCGCATTCTGATTTGCTAATTTCTTTGTTATCTAAGCTATATTTAGTATCTCCAATGGTCTTGCCTACGTTAAGTACTTTACATTTTTCAACGTTAAATTCCATTTGCCAAGTTTTAGACCATTTGGACAATGTATCGAGGTCTTTTTGTAAGTTATGGCAATCGTCAGTAGAGTTAATGATACGCCCTATTTTTGTATCGTCGGCAAATTTGCTGATGCTGCTATTGACTCCTAAGTCTAGACCATTTATATATATGATAAATAATAAGGGACCGAGTACTGAACCCTGTGGTACACCGCTAGTTACTAATCCCCAGTCCGACTTAGTTCCATTTATTAATACTCTCTGCTTTCGTCCTTTCAGCCAGGATTCTATCCATTTTAAGATATCGCCGTCTATACCGTGTGCTCGAACCTTTCTAACTAACCTTTCGTGTGGGACCCTATCAAAAGCTTTACTAAAGTCCAGATAAATAACATCGTAAGCTTTATCGCTATCTACTGCCTCATAGACCTCCGAGTAGAATGACAACAAATTTGTGAGGCAGGATCGTCCTTGCCTGAATCCGTGCTGACTTTCGTTTATAAGATTAAATTTTTCTAAGTGTTCTCTAATCTTATTTGCCAAAATTGACTCTAACATTTTTCCTACTATTGACGTTAGACTTATCGGACGATAATTCGACGCAGCTGATTTATCACCCTTTTTAAAGATGGGCACTACGTTTGCGGTTTTCCACGCCTCTGGAACTTCTCCTGAACTTAAAGAGTCATTAAATAACGTTAAAAGTGGCTGACATAATTCTTCTTTGGTTTCCTTTATAATTTTTGCATATATATCGTCCGGACCTGGCGATTTTTGAGGTTTTAACTTATTAATTTCTTTCAATACGTCCTCCTTACTAATGGTTATTTTACTAAGAATATTTTCCGTATTCTCATGGTAAATATTTGCTGCTTGAGGGACCAGGCTAAGATTTTCCTTGGTGAATACTGATATGAAATAATTATTTAGGATGGAGTACATTTCTTTATCTTCACTGGTAATGTCACCTGATTCTGTTCTGAGTGGTCCTATCCTATCTTTATTTTTCGTTCGGTACATTTGATAAAAACCCTTGGGGTTTTCTTTTGATTCACTGGCAACCTTAATTTCATAACTTCTCTTTGCTTTTCTTATCTCCCTCTTTACTTCTCTATTTAAAATTGTGTACCGGTTACGTAAGTGTTCCTCTCCACGTTTTATTTTTCTATATATTCCTTTCCTTTGGCCTTGTATGGACTACTTTCTCCTCTCCTTCTCTCCTTCTATTCATCCATCTCATTTGTACCTTGACTTTTACCGCCATCAGGTGGTGGTCCGAAACTCCACATCCCTAGCCCCTGTATGCTCTTGTATCCATCACAGACCTTCTCACTCTCCCATCCACACACACAAAATCAATCATTGCCTTCTGTTCATTGAGTTCACTGCCCACCCTTCTCATTACATTCCACATATACCTGTGGATCATTATGTGCCTAAATAGGGTATTGGCCATCAACAACTACCTTCCCGCCCCTCCCCGCGCAAATGTCCACTAGAGCACTGTCCCCCTCACCAACTACCCCATCCACCTTCACATTCCCTACTTTTCCATTAATATCTCCAGTCAAGAACACTCTCAGTCCTCTCAAACTTTTCTATGCATGCTTCCACATTTGCCCAGAACTCTTCTTTCACACTGTTAGCACGTTTTCCGTTGGTGCATATACACAAACAATCGTCCACATTTGTATTCCATCTTTCAAACTTACTCAGTGTACAATCCTTGAACCAACCGATCCATACTCTCTTATATTCTCGTTCCATCTCTTGCACACAACAATACATACACCCTCCTTTGCCCTCTCATTCTCACCTACTCCTTCACATATACCCCATCCATACTTCCACTCTCTCACACTCTCACCTCACCATTAAGTCTCGGTCAGTTCACTTATGTCCACTTTTGCACCCTCAAGCACCTGGACAATCTCTCTCTTTCACCTCATCATTCGTACCCCTTATATTCCATGTTGAAATCCGTACCATGTCCTTTGTATTGTCCTTTGTCGTCACCTGTTGGTCTGTCCTGGTGCGAGGCATTTTGTTTGTCTTTTGAGTTAGTTGTTTTCCGGGGAGGGGAAGTAACCTTCCGCCAACCCACTTGTTTACACGCAGGGAACACGTATTGGTTGGGTATAAGGTTACCACCCAGCATTTTAAATGACTTCCTGGTTTACAGGAAATCATTTCTCCTGTCACTCAATGTAGAGTTACCCTGAAAGAGAGTATCACTACACTGAGTGAGTGGATGATGGCCGCCCCTACATACGACTTATCTATCTATCTAGGTCTAATTATATAGCTTAAGCTGAGCTAAAACAAAGACATGTTTGAATACACACAGAGTTGCTGATAAAAAAATTTATTCATTAAGAGTCGCTGCTGTGTTATTATCAAGTCCTGCAACGTTCACTTATGTTCCAATTTGTAGAAAAAAAAAAAATAGCTCTGAACAAAGTTTATCATTGAAGCAATGATATGTTTATTGGGAGCAATGGTAGTGTATCTATCTATTTATCGATCTATCTATCTATCTATCTATCTATCTGTCTACCTATCGATAGATGTATATATATGACACTTTTCTTTTCAAGGGAAAAGAAAACAAAATTGCCATAGTTCTGAAAATGGGCAATGGAAATTGGAACTGTTGCACAACTAGTGTGATGAATATCTGAATTTGAGCATCGACCTGATGGCCCGTTCTCTGAGATGTCATCGATCCGAAGGGGCTCATGAATACTTTCTAGCCCTTTCCCTATCAGAGGCAACCAGTATGCAGACTAAAATCGTCTGTAGGTAAATGATATTCATTGACATTCTCTCTCTCTCTCTCTGTCTCTCTGTCTCTCTCTCTCAGAGACATTTTTTTTTTTTCTGATGTGTGCTACGCAACTTTTGTGTTGTGTTGAAAAGACAGTGTGTGTGTGTGTGTGTGTGTGTGTGTGTGTGTGTGTGTGTGTGTGTGTGTGTGTGTGTGTGTGTGTGTGTGTGTGTGTGTGTGTGTGTGTGTGTGTGTGTGTGTGTGTGTGTGTGTGTGTAACCTTGGTGTCGTGTTGAAAGGACATTGTGTGGGGGGGGGGGCGTGCGTGCGTGTGTGAAGAGAGAGAGAGAGAGAGAGAGAGAGAGAGAGAGAGAGAGAGAGAGAGAGAGAGACAGAGAGCAAAGAAACACAATGTAAGAGCTACAAGATAAACTATAACAGGGAGTCAGCCAGCCAGCCAGTGTGAGATGAAAACACCGTCAGTGCTGAGAAAGGATGAAAAGTAACTCAGGCGAAAAGACAGAGGCAGATGAAAGTGACAGAAAGAAGCAGAAAAGCATAAAGCATTGTATGACGGTCCTCTGAGACGCCCAGACGCCAGAAATGCTCTTACGAATTTGTTTACTTTTTGTTCTATTAGAGAGAGAGAGAGAGAGAGAGAGAGAGAGAGAGAGAGAGAGAGAGAGAGAGAGAGAGAGAGAGACGAGACGCGGTTAATGAGTGTGAATTGAAAAGGCATTGGGAAAGTATTTGTCAGATGTGAATTTTTGTTACTTTACTCCTTATCTTTGCTTCTTTATTTTTTGTTTCTTACCTTTTACAAGGTTTCAGTTTTTTGTGTCTCCTTGTTCCTGTTTCTGAGCCTTTCCGTTACGTTTATAATTGAAAAATAAAGGTGACTATGGTGACTGATGTGTTAGGGCGCTTTCACACTATCTGGCTTCTCTCCGTACACTGCTCCCTGCCGTGAAGGTAACGGGTCGCACCGTGCCTAGACACCTTTCAACTTACTCTAGTTCTGTCTGTGAGTACCCAGCAAGAAATCGATGAATCGCAGGCAGAGTCTGAAAACCCTTTACGTCTTATATCTTATAAAAAAAACAAAACAAAAAAGTCAACAGTGCCGAGTCCACTGGATAAACCCAATCAACCAACACTGGGACAAGTGGGAACATTTGCAACAATTTTAAGAACTAATAAGTGGTGACATAAAAATTTTAAAACTATTTTCGAATCATTCAGGCTCTTGTCCTATAACACTGGCCCTGCTCAACGACAAATATTAGGTGATCTGCCCAAATCATCACTCGACATACTGATGTAAAATAAGTCACTTCAGCGCAGTTTTTCACACGATTACTAACAGGTCGAGTTACGAGTATTAGCTGTGCATAGACGCGGCAGACTGCTGTGTAGTATGAAGACTGACAAGTACAGTTGGGCGCCGTACGTGCATCCGGCGCCGTGACGGCAGATTCGCCGTGACCGTGCCGTGTGAAGCCCTACATAATTATGAAGTTTCAATCGACCGCTTGTCACGGCGCCGTGCTGTGAACGGCCACGGCGAAAAACCGGATAGTGTGAAAGCGACCTAAGACTGATACGTGTCGACTTTACGAGGTTTGATTACAGAAACATTAAAATTTCCTGTCCTAAAACGCTTGAGAACGCAGCCCAAAACAGTCAGTGTTACATCCAGGTTCCTACTTGCATCGGAGGGTAAAGCATGGGCAAGAGGAAGCTACCTATGTCCAGCAGTCTAACCTGTCCAAAAATCAAACTCTGGTTATTTTGAAGGGAGAAACCTGTACTGTACACAGGAAAAATCGTCTAACACATTGTCCATATGCCGGGAATCGAATCCGGGACTCTCATGTGTGAGCCAGGCAGCATACCAGTACACCACGACCAGGGAAAAGTTATATCATATTGTCACAATCTTGTAACGAATGTTCCTCCGACTCTCAGCTGTGAGCCCGATAGGAAGAGACAACCCCCTGGCACTCGGGCACGTAGATTTCTGGTTTATTTTATCTGCTGGCGGTATGTGCTACCAAACTCACCACCACCCTCCACTGCCCAGCAGTGATGATGATGATGATGGTACTAACACCACTGGAAATGACGATGGTGATGATGATGATGCTAGTGATTATAATGAAAATGTTGGTGATGACAGTGGTGATAACGGTGATGATGATGATGACGAACGTTTTCTTCCTTTCACATTTCCGTTCCTGATCCTTGGTTTGACAGAGGCGTCTTCTGGCAGCGTTTATAAATACGACAAGCTGTTTGCCAATAATTCTCACGACAGCCACGCCAAAATGCGGTACGTCTTTTCCCCAGATTTTCGTCCGCTTCAGCTTCTTATTTGTCTGTGTGTCTGTCTGTTTGCATTTTTGTCTGTTTATGTATCAGTCTATCTGTCGAGCTGTGACGATTCTCTCTCTCTCTCTCTCTCTCTCTCTCTCTCTATTCATCTGTCGGTGGGTTTGTCAACCTATCTATCTGTCAGTTTGTCTCCACTTATGATTTTTCTGTACTTGGTAATTTTCTTTTCTTCTCATGGCACTTATTACCCCAGCAGGGTCGTGGGGGCCCCGAAGTTTGGCTACTCATTTCAGACACTAAGTCTAGAGTGATCAGCCGATCGCCCCCAAACGGTATTATGTGAGCAATAAACCCCAGTCACGTCTTGGATTTAAACCCTTTATGAGCCAAATCGTTTGTAACGGCTTAGTCCATTACTATCTATCTATATACCTAGGCTGCTTCCCCCAAGGAAAGGGAGGTAGCCGAGACAGGACGACACACTCCCCATTTACTCATCCATTCAAACACATTCATTCGCATCTTAGCCCCAAAGGGGAGAAGGGACAGATCCTCACCGCACAACACTGCACAAGGGTCAACTGCGCAGTGCAATCAGTGACATCTGCAGTAGGGCTCGACAACAGAGCTGGATTACCTCTGCCACATCATAATAGACCCATCCCCTTACCCGCACCTGACCTGACTAGCTGATCAGACCAAATGCGAGAGAATATCCCCTCAGGGCTTCGCCATCATTTATTCATTCACAATTTCTCTCCATTTATTTCTGTCACGCACAGCCACTCTTCCTTGCTCAACAGACATCCCTCTCGCATCCAGCACTCTCTTCACACTGTCCATCCATCCTGTTCGTGGTCTTCCTCTCAGCCTTACACCTCTCACATCAGATCTAGTTATCTTTTCACCAATCGCTCATTATTCATTCTCTCCATATGCCCAAACCATCACAATATCCTCTGCTCAACTCTGCCAGCCATCTCCCAAACAACTTCAGTTCTCCTTCGCATTTCATTTCGCACTCGATCCATATGCGTCACTCCACACATACTCCTCAGACACCTCATCTCCATTACATTCAAACTTTTCCTCTCTGCTACACCCATATGCCATGTTTCAGCCCCATATAACCCAGTCGGTACCACAACACCCTCATACAGCCTTCTCTTTACATCCATTCTAAGTGAACGACATCTAAAAACTTTTTTCATTCCTCCCAGCACCTTTCCTACTTCATTCATTCTAAACTTCACTTCTGCATCCATTCTTCCATCCACAGCAACATGTGACCCTAAATATTTGAAACACTCTACCTCCTCAAGCAACTCACCATTCAAAACTGTATTCATCTCCCTACCATCTACCAACCTCGTACACTTCATCACTTTACTCTTATTCTCATTTACTTTCAATTTCCTCCTTTCACACACCCTTCCAAACTCCTATACCAACTGTCTCAAACTCTCCTCTGAATCAGCCACCAGTGCAGTATCATCTACAAACAGCAGCTGCATCAGATTCCACTCGCCACCATCAACATTCACCAGACTCAGACCTCCACCTGAAACTCTTGCATTCACCTCCCTTACAACACCATCCATATAAATATTAAACAACCAAGGGGACATCACACATCCCTGTCGCAGCCCCACTCTCACGGGAAACCAATCACTCACAGCATTTCCCACTCTTTCTTACACACGCTCTACTATTTACATAAAAACTTTTCACCCCTTTTAGTAACCTACCATCAAGTCCATACAATCTTAAAACGGTCCACAAAGCCTCCCTATCAATTCTATCATACGCTTTCTCTAAATCCATGAATGCCCAAAACACATCCTTGCCTTTCGCCAAATACTTTTCACACACTTGTCTCACAGCAAACACCTGATCAACGCATCCCCTCCCTCTCCTAAAGCCACACTGCTCATCACCAATCACTCCCTCTGTACCCTCTCTAACACTCATAATTAAAACTCTACCATGCACCTTACCTACAACACTCAACAGACTTATACCCCTAAAGCTAGCACAGTCATACTTATCACCCTTGCCTTTATACGACGGGACCACACAAGCACTTGCCCAGTCAATTGGCACCATACCTTTCCCAAAGCACACATTCAACAATCTTACTAACCAGTTAACAATAGTCACTCCACCACCCTTCAGGCATTCCACAGCACACCCATCCATACCTGCAGCTTTCCCTGTTTTCATCTCCCTTACTGCCTTCTCCACTTCCTCATTCGTGATCAAAGAATCATTCAACTCTCTCAACACATTTATTCCGTGCACCCTACCATCCGCCACAATCTCAGCCACCCTTTCCTCCTCTATATTTAACAATCTTTCAAAATACTCTGCCCATTTCTTCCTTACTGCATCCATCTCAATTAACATCCTTCCATCCTCTGCTTATACTCGCTCTTCCTTCCCAGACTCTCCCTTTCGCACCCTTTTCACCTCCTTCCAAAAGATTTTCTTATTCTGTTGAAAATTCTCGGTCAGCTGCATACCTCACCTCTCATCTTCCACCACTTTAGCATCACGCACAGCCCTTCTCGCCCTATTCCTCTTTCCCTTATACCTCTCATATGACACCTCATTCTTCCTCTGCAGCCACATTTCATATGCAAGTCTCTTCTCAGCCACATCCATACTTACTTCCTCGCACCACCATTCACTTCCTTTTCTTACACCACCACCCACACGTCTCACACCACACACCTCTTCTGCATGCCCCACCACAGCACTCTTAAACAACTGCCATTCCTCCTCCACACTGCCATTTTCCTGATCTTTCACTGCGTTCCACTCGTCTCTCAATTTCTCCTGATACTCTATCTTTTTCTCTCTTTTATCCAACTCACTCACTTTCAAAACCTCCCTGCCACACCTAACCCTCTTAGCTCTCACCCATCTCTTACCTACTCTTAACTTTCCCTCCACCAGATAGTGGTCAGACATACCTCTACCCTCCCCTCTCAGAACTCTCACATCCAACAATCTTCCTATTACATTCCTGGACACAACCACATCGTCCATCAAAGCTCATTCAACAACCCTTCCACCCTCTTGTCTCACCCATGTATACTTATAAATATCTTTCTTTGTATTTCCCATCACTATCTCTCGCTCAACACACATCCCTATCATTCGTTCCTCATTACACCAGCAGGAATTGATTTGTTGGTTATATAATTACCACCCAACGTAGTATGCGACAGGTGAACTCTGGAACTGTATTCCTCTGTATTTCCCTCTGACTATGACCCCCAGTCTTTTTCATGCAGTGTGTCCGGGTGGCTCTAATGAATGAGGGTGAGATTTGGGGGTGGCTTTAATGAATGAGGGTGAGATTTGGAAGCTTCCGGTGTTGCTGTTTGCTGATGATACAGTGCTGTTGAGTGAAGATGAATGGGAGTTGCAAGGTTTGGTGAATGAATTTGGGACAGTGTGTAGGAGGAGGAATCTGAAAGTTAATGTAAACAAAAGTTTTTTTTTTTTTTTTTTTTAATGCGAGGAAGAAGGAACCAAAGGCCATGAGCCCGCAGTAACAGTTCCCTCCAACAGAAAAACAAAATACAATATAGAGCCAAATTCAAGATCCGATCATTTTGAGATGCCTGGACACACTGCGTTTGAAAGACTGGAGATCATAGGCAGCAGGAAATACAGTCAGAGGGAGACAGTTCCAGAGCTGACCTGTTGCATAAATGAAAGACTGGGAGTAACGGTTAACTCTTGCATTAGAGAGTTGGACAGAAAAAGGATGAGAGTTTGCTGCCAGACGGGTGCTTCGCGCCCGTCGTAGAGGTGGAGGAATGCAAGCAGAGAGTTCAGAGGAGCAGTGACCATTAAAGTAGCGATAGAAAAGAGATAAAGATGCAACAGTGCGGCGAAGAGACAGAGGTTGAAGGGAGTCAGTAAGAGGAGGAGAGTTAATGAGACGAAAAGCCTTTGCCTCCACCCTATTCAGAAGAGCTGTATGTGGGGAGCCTCCCCACACATGAGAGTTGTACTCCACACAGGGGCGGATAAAACCCCTGTATAGAGTCAACAATTGTGCAGGGGTGAAGAAAGTGCGGAGTCGGCTTAGCACACCCAATCTCTTGGAAGCAGATTTTACAAGAGATGTCATATGATATTTCCAAGATAAGTCCCGAGTAAATGAAACCCCAAGCATGTTCAAGGATGATGCAGGATTAAGCTGAATATTATTAAACATTAGTAGGTATACCTGTGGAAGATTTTGTCGGGTTGATAGGTGTAAGAACTGAGTCTTAGATGCATTAAAGACAACCATATTATTTTTACCCCAGTCAGAGATACGAGCCAAATCAGACATTAGGTGTGCCACAGCCTCATCCCTTGCTTGTTGAAGTAACTGTTGAGATGGGCGTTGCGGGAACCGAATGGAAAGGTGAAGGGTGGAGTCGTCAGCGTATGAGTGGATAGGGTTAGATGTACAGCTTAGAAGATCATTGATGAATAAAAGGAAGAGAGTTGGTGATAGGACAGAGCCCTGAGGAACACCACTGTTGATAGATCTAGGAGAAGAACGATGGCCGTCTACAACAGCGGCTATAGAACGACCAGAAAGGAAGCTAGCGATGAAGGCACAGATAGAAGGATAGAAACCGTAGGAGCGCAGTTTGGAAATTAAAGATTTATGCCAGACTCGATCGAAAGCCTTTGAGATGTCAAGTAAAGTTATGGTGTTTGAGAGGAATGAAGTCACAGAGTGTGCAGTGAGGTTGGATGGTGAGGATATGGAGAATGTGAGTGCATTCAAGTACTTGGGTAGTGTAATGAGTAAGGATGGAACTTTGAGGGATGAAGTGCGTGAAAGGGTACAGCAGGGAAGGAAGGTTGTTGGTACACTGAGAGCAGTGATGAGAAATAGGGAGGTGAGTATGGAAGTTAAGAAGTCACTGCATGATAGTATTGTGATCCCTACCCTGACGTATGGAAGCGAGGCATGGACCTTACAAGAGGGGAACAAGTCAAGAGTGAGAGCAGTGGAAATGAGTTACTTGAGAGGAGCATGTGGAGTGACGTGGAGGGACAGGTTGACGAATGAAGAAGTGAAGGAACGCTGTGGGGTGGATGTGGATGTGGTTGAGAAGATTAGGAGAAATACACTGAGGTGGTTTGGACATGTGGAGAGAATGGAGATTGAAAGACTGACTAAGAGGGTGTATGTGGGTGAAGTGGGAGGAGGGAGATGGAGAGGTAGACCAAGGATGAGGTGGAGGGTTGGAGTTGAGAGGTATATGAGGGAGGGGGGGGTGAGTTGGGGGGAGGGTAGTCAAATGGTGGGTGACAGAGCGACTTGGAGGCGTTTTGTCTGCGGCCACCCTTTGCGGGATTAGGGCGTCGGGCTATAGATAGATAGATAGATAGTGTCCGGGTGTTAGGACTCCATTTTTATAAATACAATTAATTATAGAAAACATGATAGATAGATAGATAGATAGACACAGTTAGAAGCAACAAGTCAGAGGTATTGTGTCTGCGAGAATTGAGCAATGTTAAACATGCTTACACACTCTAACTCAAGGAATGCTTTATAGGCACACGACAGCACCTAGTGACCATACACACACATACACATATACTCACACACAGGTTTCTAGAATATTCCAACAACAGTGTAACACACGTGACACGACCCCTGCTACACCAGAATTTAGGAAGCAGAGCTCAGAAGGAGGTTAGCTATAGAACCGACAGGTAGTAGGGAGAAGGAGCCTAGCAACATGGGCGAGAAGGTGGAAGAGAGAGAGAGAGAGAGAGAGAGAGAGAAGGAGGTAGCTCGCGGGACTCTATTTATACTTCACTCGTGTGTGAGAGACTTTGCTAATATTTCCAAGACAAATAAATATAGTCCCATACTATTCTTTACCTCTCCTGTCATTGCATGACAAAAGGTAACCAAGATTATCTACTTACAAAACTACCCACGTATAACAACCGCTCGTCCACGAGTCTAATATATATATAACTAATCTACAAAACATCACTACAAGTTTCTACAAATTACATTGTAAGATATGGCGGCAGCGAACGTACGAACCTCGTCTACGAATCTACAGTGAATTCCTACAAAATACAAGCTACAAGACCACGAGTCTACAAGCCTACAAGCATACAAGCCTATAAGCCTATGAGTCTACAGGCCTACGAGTGTACAGGTGATTCTGCATTATCAAGATAGAAAACAAAAAATACCTCTCACAACCAACAACTCACAACCAGCTCCTGACAGTATTCTCTCCAACCAGCCCCCTCCGTCTCCATGATCATCACGCTGATTTAGAAGTGGTCACACGACACCTTGCCAGTAGTTTAACAAAGTACTGATACAATCTTCCAATTTCTACGACGAACCAACGAACTACAACAATCTACAATCAACTGCAAGTAACAACTCTACAAGTCGTCTGTATAATCTTCTACACGCACCTACAAGTAGCGGCAGTCTTCATCCCACAACGAGTAAATCACAAGAGAAAAGGTCCGAGAATACATCGAGGAAGAAAAACAAAACAAACAAACAAAGAGTGAGACACGACTCACAACTCACAACCACCAGACCTCACCCTCCTCTCTCTGCTACCGCCCTCCAACCTCCACCGCTGACGCAGGAGTGCGAGGTCAGGACGACGAAGCAAATACCAAGCCCATATTCACAACTCATCTTACCCACTCATCTTCACTCAAGTTACTCGTCGCTACTCATTCACTCACCACAGCTACCAGTGTGGGAAGTCGACGTCATCATGAGTGCTTGCTGAAAAGACGCCACGTCAGTCAACTCACCACCTGCACCATCACTAACACCATTTCCACCACGGTAAAAATTAGTGAGTTACATAGTTACTTCATTCATACGATACACAGTGATAGACAACACATTTTGCACAAACATATAAAACGTGCTGTATAGTTACAACTTAAGTACATATACCTACTTCAGTCATCTTCATAATTCAATCATTAAATACTTGCACCAACAATAAATATTCTACACTGTATATAATCATTCATTACAGCAGTTATTTACTACCAACGAGTGTTACCATTTATACCTACATAAAATACGTGTTTCATACATGCAGCTATACATTATTACATCTACAAAGTAATAAAGAAAATATACTATCACAGTTATTCAGTGAGCGATCAAAAGAACTGTATTAAACATTTATTAATTAAAGCTAACTTATGGAAACAGATAAATTAAGTTACAAGGAAAACCAGAAAAAAAATGTCCAACACAAACGACGTTAGCAAGAATGAACATCTTCAACACAGTCGTGAAGACAAAGATTTCCACACAGTGCTGACACATATATTGCCCACGATAGGTACAAGTGAACAACAAGTCAGTGTATATAGTTAATACTGTATATAGTGTATATATATTTTTTATATAAAATAACAAAATATGGGGCTATATAATATCATATTCAGTAATATCTGTGCAACATAAACTAAACCTTAAAAAAGGGTCCCAAAGGAATTAACCAGCAATTATGCAACCATGAACAACATAGAAAAAGCGTAGACAAACGAAGAAAAACAAACTATAGAAAACCAATACATACAAAAAAAAAAAAAGAAAAAGAAATAGAGTAAGATCACATAACAAACAAATGAAAATAAGCGTAAGTGTTACTACAAATGCCAAAATACCACATAAAATCCTTCTATAAGTTAAACAAAAAGCAAATTAGTATTCTCCACAAGCAAGTGGCATGGGAAATCATCACATAAACTCCTTCTATAAGTGAAATAAAAAAGCAAATTGTTGTCTCCACAAGCTAGTGGCACAGCACATAATCTCGACCGCAGCATGACCGGATTCAGTGTCAGGACTGCAATTATTACAATTGTGTAACTACAAACGATATGTAACTACTGTACAAACAATATGTAACAATTATGTAACAGTTGCATTAACAAGATGTAACTTTTATGTAACTTTAACTACAATTATAAGGCCAACACAATTATGTAACAATTGCATTAACAAAATGTAACTACAATTATAAGGCCAACACAATTATGCATTACCACAACATTATGTAACAGTTCATAAAATGTTACAATTATGAATTACTACAATGTTACTATAATGTAACAATTACAATACAATTATGTAACAATTCACAATGTTTCTACAATATTATGCAAAATCATACAATTTTACCACAATTCTGTACTAATAGAATCATCATACAAGTTAGGTGAAATATTAGACATTACTAAAGGGATAACTCAATATGTAATGCAATAACCTAGCAGTATTACCATTGCACAATTATATGCGTATGTCTGTTATATATGCACATCTTACAAAATGTCATACAACAACCATTGCATTTATTCAAATATGTATACAACTTGTTTAAAATGTAATATTACCAGATCATTGCAATTTACTATGAATATTATATGTATACAATATTATAATCAATATTATGTACTAATAGATTAGCATATGTCAATGATAATTACTGTCGGAAGACCTCCAGCGGCGTGACCGAGCGATGTTAGGACTCCATATTATAATTACAATTTATTGTAGAAAACATGATAGACAGATAGATAGATAGACAGATAGAAGCAGCAAGTCAGAGGTATTGTGTCTGCGAGAATTGAGCAATGCTAAACATGCTTACACACTCTAACTCAAGGAATGCTTTATAGGCTCACGACAGTGCCTAGTTGCCATACACACACATACACATATACTCACACACAGGTTTCTAGAATATTCCAACAACAGTGTAACACACGTGACACGACCCCTGCTACACCAGAATTTAGGAAGCAGAGCTCAGAAGGAGGTTAGCTATAGAACCGACAGGTAGTAGGGAGAAGGAGCCTAGCAACATGGGCGAGAGAGAGAGAGAGAGAGAGCGAGACAAGGAGGTAGCTCGCGGGACTCTATACTTCACTCGTGTGTGAGAGACTTTGTTAATATTTCCAAGACAAATAAAAATAGTCCCATACATTTCTTTACCTCTCCTGTCATTGCATGACAATAGGGAACCAAGATTATCTACTTACAAAACTACCCACGTATAACAACCGCTCCTCCACGAGTCTGATACATGCATAACTGATCTACAAAAGCAGGCGAGACTACAAGTAACTTACAAAGTTATTATGAGACGGGCACCTCGAAATGAATGGTTCTTGAAATTGGCTAATTTTTATTCCGTCTTTCTTGTAATGAACAATTTTACAGGCTTTTAACCTGGGTTCTTTCTTCTTTGTATTAAAATATAAATATTTCCTGAGCTAAAAGACACCCTTTTTCTTCTCATTCATTGTACAGTTATCTGAAGGTGGCGCTACATCACATGATTGGACGGTTTCCGCCACAACCTACCAACCCTGGATACATATAGCGCCACACATCAACATTTTTGCCAATAATCCTCCACCAGACGCGCCAAAATGCGATAGAAAGTTGCGCAGTTTTTCGGCCGTGACTCGGATGCTTTAGTGTCAAAATTGCGAAACTGCAATGGTGAAGCTCGTGAAAATATGCGTCTTTTGATGTCAGAACATTTGTCCTTCTGGGACGGAAAAAGAAAGAAAAAAAAAACATCAACCCCTTCGCCACGACGACGTATTTCGTATTTCATTCTAGCTTATTCCAGACCGTTTTATTCAAAGTGGGAAAGGCCTCCCGAAGTGAAAGGGTTAATGAAGGCTTTATCTCGCCCCTCTTCTCGGAAACTAACTGAAATAGATTGGTGCAGAAAGAATAGAATTATTGTATTGTACAATATCATAGCAACAGCAGGAACAAAGTCAAAGTAGTAGTATAATAATATAGTAGTAGTAGTAGTAGTAGTAGTAGTAGTAGTAGTAGTAGTAGTAGTAGTAGTAGTAGTAGTAGTAGTAGTAGTGGTAGTAGTAGTGGTAGTAGTAGTAGTAGTAGTAGTTGAGAGGTATATGAGGGAGGGGGAAGTGAGTTGGGGGGAGGGCAGTCAAATGATGGGTGACAAAGCGACTTGGAGGCTTTTTGTCTGCGGCCATCCTTCGCGGGATTAGGGCGTCTGGCTATAGATAGATATATAGAGAGATAATTATGCAAAACCTCAAGCTCAACCGAGGATGAACCCACTGGAGTGCAGGGCGGAGTTGTCCTCTTCCCCAAGTCACCATCCTCCTTTTGGGGATTAGAGATGGGACGGGGGGAAGTTTCCATAGCCAGGCAGTTCCACCTCCCGTCATATCAGAGCCATCACGTGAAGGCGCCCCTCTGCAGCACCGACGTAATGGTATGTAGGGTCTGATATTAACTTTGTGGTTCCTACAATTCAGGTTTTGGCAGACCCATGGAGGTGCTTTACATAAGAATGGGATAGAGAGTTTAGTTATGCTAAGTTACGACCACGACCTGTAACTATAACAGAATGAACTACCTCAGATGTTGGAAGAGTTACGGGTGGACCACACACACACACACACACACACACACACACACACACACACACACACACACCGGGGGGGGGGGGATGGGCTTTATTTGACTTGGACATAGAAGAAGCTTAGCCTCTCTTTGTCTCCGTCATGGATTATTGCTGTTAGGAGCGTTGAAATGTCGCATCTTATGCCTTTAGGAATTGCATTTCTTCCCTGTCACAACAAGGAGGCAAACTGGGATAGCTTTGGGAATTTTTTGGCTTAAAGAACACACCAAAGGGACGGTATGAATTTTTGCTTGAGAAGTTTGTGATATCTCCCATCATTTTTACGTAACGGTCTGCATAAAGTTCGCACTACAGACACAAATATAGGAGTATGGAATTAGATGTGAGTGTATATATGGTCCCTATAATTTGCCTGTCCCTCTGAGTCATACGTGAGGATATGATGGCACGACAGAGGTACGCACTGGACATTCTGTTTTCGGATTTTTTTTGTTTTTGAGGGGTGGGGGGTTAAGGTACACTAAATGGTGCATAGCACATTCTGCTTTTGGAGGCTGTTGATGTCTGTTACTTTTTTGTTTGCTGCTTTTCACAGTGTTTACATTACAAACAGAACGGACGGACATTCGGAAACGAACTTAGGATTATAATAGTACCATATATATATATATATATATATATATATATATATATATATATATATATATATATATATATATATATATATCCTGCTTTGCGGTGCACCGCTGTGTCATATTTACGGTTATTCTGCTATTCTTGAACGATACAAGTGTGCATTCAACTTTTTCCTAAAATATTTTGGCTTAAAGCACACTCCAAACAATCATTATCAACTTTGCTTTTGAGTTTTGTCGATAATCCTTACTGTTTTTGAGTCATGCTCCACTCAAATTTCGCAATGCAGACAGACTGACACGAACTTAGGATTACAGAATGTGATGAAGTACGGACGGTGTGTATGTAATGTATTGCCCTACCCCTGTCACTTTTACGGTTATTCTGGCTCGACCTACTGTAGGTACGTAGTCGATTTTTCCATTTTTTTCCCCATGCCACACTCCTAAAGGATCTAATATTGTATTTTGCTTTTGGAGTCTATTTATCTCGTACCATTTGTGCGTGATGCTCCGCACACACGGCTCTTCTGGCACGACACAGGTACGCGGTAGACTTTTCCGTTTTTTTTTTTTTTTTTTTTTATACCTACAGCAAATTGTAAAGGACTCATAACAATATCTGTTTTAGAAGTTTTTTTTTATGTCTCTTACTGTTTGTGCGTGATGCTCCCCACAAACTTCTCATTACAAACAGACAAATATGCCATAGATTAATAAATCGAGAGACATATATATATATATATATATATATATATATATATATATATATATATATATATATATATATATATATATATATATATATATATATACAGTATATAGATAGATAGATAGACATGGGGCCTCTGTGGTTTAGTGTGCGTTTTTGTACACTGAAGAACGAGGGTTCGCGCCGCGCCAGGGTAATAAACTTTGGGAGCATTCTTCAGGCCACCTACTGCATTGGCGGACATAAGGGGTGCTGTGGTTGAACCATTGTCGCATATTATAAAATATGCTTGCACCCAGTCGGCTTGCGGGGGCCGATTACACTTGGTTCACAGACTACACACACATCCAAAGCCACTCCAACACTACAGTTACACTTACAAGCACTTCTCACCCTACCTACAATCTCTACTAGACAGCCTAAGCTACTTGGTAGAGACACATTGGCTGTGTTGTCCCCACTTCGGTCGGGATAGGCCGGTCCTGGAGTGGACACTCAAACGGCTGATGATATATATATATATATATATATATATATAAAACGGTCTAGCTTTCCCAATATACGCGGTAAAAATACATCAGTCCCTCAAAATGTGGGACATCTGTAATATTTTGTTGTGATTGTTTTTCGTTTTTATTTGTGTGTGTGTGTGTGTGTGTTTTGTGAGTTTGAACGCAGTCAGCAGCCATAATGGAAGGCCAGATATGTTCCATCATCATCACGTACTTCAAAAAGCATAAATAATTCGGGGTCTGCATCACACTTTTCTATTTCAGGATTATGCAAACGACCCTCAGTATTATATGAGTAAAATTGGCTGACAGAATAAATTATACTAGCGATTTTCCGACCATGAGAGGGTCAAGCGAAGTAAGTATTTCAAAACAAATTTTTCCGTAATATTTATTCTGTTAATAGGAAGATGGAGCACACCACCTGTAAACATACCAATGACGCTTTAATGGAAAAAATTCTGCTATGCACTGCGGACTTAATGATGGCAGGATTAACACAATCTCCCACATCTCACTCTCAGTTCCATAAATCGTCTGGCCTCAGCTGGAACAGAATATAAGAGTTGCCTCGATCATGAATTAGGTAACAACATAAAGGAACACAAGACATGCCAGTTAGAGCAAGAAATTTTTACGCCGATGATTTTGCTCGTGTAATCTATAGCATAAAAAGGTATAAGTAATTTTTCACAATGGTCCGCCCGCCACAGAGAAACGAGACAGCCTTTTGAAGTGTCCTTTTATTTCAAGTAACGTGGTTACGGTTTTTGTTTTTTGGGGGAATGGTGAAAATTTTCCAGGTAATTGTGTCACCTTCTCCCACGCCTCTAGTCGTGAGCCCCTTTATGATTTCGGCTGTGTGCATTATTCTTGCTACAACCAGATGAGTTTATTCCTACTAGGATGGACATTTCGAGCTGGACGGGTCACTTTTTAAACCATTTCGCTACAAGACGTCTTCCTTGACTTGAGTAAGATCTTTTTATCAAGAATATCATAAAGAATGCGTCATCATCGTGAGGGGGCTTAGTTCCTGTCAGCCTGTTTTCTGCTGTATGTTCCGGAGAAACTACAGGGGGATCAGTAACCTAAATTGCAGCTCACTTAAAACCTATCTGGCTTATTCTATGTAATGCGGAGACGGATCATTCTGCCGCTGTGGACGCTGGTGTGGCAGTGGACGTGAGTTTTTTGGTTTTGAAATGCACCAAGGCAGGGAGAGATAGTGGTAATGTCCCCTCAGCACAAGAGAAATTCCTCGGTGGAGTGGAAAGGTATCGTTATAATTATGTGGCCCATCTTGTATGCCAATTTGCCTAGTGATCTTGTCCCTCACTTCCCTGGGATCGGAAAGTCAGGGCTTCTCATAGTTAGACTTTCAGCTGTGTCCTAGGTGCAATAGCAGGCTTCATAGTGCTTATTCCTTGGTGATTTATTTTGCTTACCCTGTCTGTCTACATAGGGCGAGTCACCTTAATCCCGAAAGAAGTAGCTCAAAACTACTCTCCATCATGTCACCATCTCCCACTACGTCTTAATATTACTCTTTCTAAGGTTGTTCATCTGGTTCTGATATC
The DNA here is from genome assembly GCF_032717465.1 of Coenobita brevimanus. Taxonomy (NCBI): domain Eukaryota; kingdom Metazoa; phylum Arthropoda; class Malacostraca; order Decapoda; family Coenobitidae; genus Coenobita; species Coenobita brevimanus. Next base: position 7,187,668 of record NC_137013.1, read on the forward strand.
GACGTAGTTTGTATCACTGACATCATACTCATCATCATCATCATCAACATCATCATCCTGTTGCGTTGCCCCATGAGAAGCGTAGGAGCCCGGGGCTAGGCAAGTTGGTCCTGACATTTAAGATGAGAGTGACCAGTCTCACTCATCCCTGAGTGGCATTATATGAGCAATGAACCCCAACCACCCCTTGGATATAAACCTTCACCGGCTTAATCCGATTGGAGGGCCGTAATTACCCACTAAACCACCAGGCGCCAAAATTTGGTTATATGGTTACCACACAGCATAGTAAATGGTTTCCTTGTGTACAGGAAACCATTTGGCTTGTCACTCATTATAGAGTCACCCACAGGCAGATGGAAGAGGAAAGAATGAAGGAAAGATAGACAAGAGGGAGTGTATAGTCACCCATAGGCAGAAAGACGAGGAAAGAATGAAGGAAAGAAACACATGAGAGGATGGAGGGAAAGAAGAATGGAGGAGAGGAAAGGGCAGACACCCGAGGGCAGCATTATGTCAGTGAGTGGATGGTGAGCGTCCCCGCCTACCACAAATCATAAGGTACATTAAACCAAATAAATCGTTGAGGAAAAGTTGCAACGAAATCTTCCAAGCCAATTAGCATACGATCCTGACTGCTTCCATGCCGGTACCTGAGGATTTGTGATTCTCTTCCTTGTTCATGACAGTCGTAGCTCAGAGCATGGCGGACAGGACAGGAGGACAGGCAGGGAGGGAGAGGAAGGCACCAGGCAAATTGATGCGTTGTGGACTTTGCTTCTAGTTGAGCTGTGAAAAGGTAGGTCATGTGTCCTTGGATATTCATGTAATGTGCTTAGAGCGTCGTCCCAGTCGTAGTGATTGCTTTGTAGGCGTGTGATTCTTGTGAAGTGATTGGAGGCTTCTCAATCACGTAATGACATCAATGAATGCAGAATGGTCTTGTACCCTTTTCATGTTTTGGACTTTTTTTTTTTTTTTTTAATGCCTGGAAGAAGGAACCAAAGGCCAGGAGCCTGTAAGATTGTTCCCTCCAAGGAAAAAAGAAAAAAAGATAACAGAGCCAAATTCAAGATCTGTTCATTTCGAGATGCCTGGACACACTGTGTTTGAAAGACTGGAGATCATAGACAGTAAGAAATACAGATAGAAGAAGACAGTTCCAGAGTTGACCTGTTGCATAAATGAAGGACTGGGAGTAACAGTTAACTCTTGCATCAGAGAGCTGGACAGAAAACGGACGAGATTTAGTTGCTAGACGGGTGCCAGGCGCCCGCCGTGGTGGTGGAGGAATGAAAGCAGACAGTTCAGAGGAGCAGTGATCATTGAAGTAGCGACTGAAAAGAGATAAAGATGCAACAGTGTGGCGAAGAGACGAAGGTTGAAGGGAGCCAGTATGAGCAGAAGAAATCATGAGACGATAAGCCTTTGATTCCACATTGTTGAGAAGAGCTGTATGTGAGGAGCCTCCCCACACATGAGAGTTGTATTTTACACAGGGGCGAATAAAACCCGCGTATAAAGTCAACAATATGAAGGCAAGGAGTTGGCTTAGCACACCTAGACTCTTGGAAACAGATTACACAAATGAGTTAATATTATCTTTCCAAGATAAATCCCGAGAGAATGAAATCTCATACACGTTTAAAGATAACGCAGAATTGAATTTGATATGGTTAAATATTAAAGGAAACTCCTGCAGAAGATTATGAAGAGTTGAAAGATATAAGAACTGAGTTTTTTAAGCATTAAGACAAGATTTCTTTTACCCCAATCAGAGATATCAAGACCTAGTGAGATACAAGGTCTGATCATTTCTGTGTAAAAATCGTACCACTCCGTGCATGACGTCAAGTGGCACCTGAGCCCGCCACTTCAGTAGGGTTAAGGCGATCAGTTGGACTTAGACTCCCTTGGGTGAAGATCTCCAGCTCCTCCTGACTTTTCACTCCAAGCTAAGCTAATGGTGTGCTGTGCAGTTTAAGGGTGCACATCCTCGTAGCGTAAAAATAAGGAAAATGGAGATATACATTTATATCGTTTCCCAAAGGATAAGAAATTGAAAAAATGGTGGCTTTATCTTTCTGGCAGAGATAATATTAATGCCAGCAATGCACGCGTCTGCAGCCTACATTTTGAGCCCACTGCTTACAAGAGACACCTTCAGTATGAACTCTCGAATCTACCAGTTCCTGCCAATCTGAAGAAACTTGAGGACACTGTGGTCCCAACAATCAACTTACCGAGACTAAAAGGTAACCTTGCAGCTGGCTGGTTGTCCGAGTGCAGTCATTATTAGCAATAAGGGTTACAATAACTGATTGAAGATATTATTGTCAAAATAAAATACGAGTATATTGCCAAAATTAAATACGAGTACTGTATATATAGTTATTTGTGTGGATTAATTTAAAAATAGGGCCTTTCAAAGTTTGTAAGATAGTCTAGACACATTTGAACTTTTGAATTCTCGGGTCAAATCAAAACACAAGAAAGTAAAATTTTAAAAGTAATTTGATTCTCTTCTTTCCCATGTTCGGAGAAAATAAGGTAAATGATGCCATTATGGTGACACATTGTAAAATATAACCCTTATATATATATATATATATATATATATATATATATATATATATATATATATATATATATATATATATATATATATATATATATATATATATATATATATATATATATATATATATATATATATATATATATATATATATATATATATATATATAATATATATATATATATATATAGACACCTTGGCTTTATCATCCTTAGAAAGGTGCAGTGTGATGGTATGTGCAATGTGGTATATCTGATGTGATGTGACGGTGTGTGTAAATGTGGTATAACTGGTGTGGTGTGGTGATGTGTATAGTGTGGTATAACTAATGTGGTGTGGTGTGTGTAGTGTGGTATAACTGGTGTGGTGTGATGGTGTGTGTAGTGTGGTATATCTGATGTGGTGTGGTGGCCTGAGTAGTATGGTATATCTAATGTGGTGTGGTGGTGTGTGTGGTGTGGTATATCTGATGTGTATATAATATACTATATAATGTGTGTATATATATATGTATATACATATATCTTATGTGGTGTGGTGGTGTGTATCAGTATTGAAGCTATAAATTAGGAAGCATTCAGTAACATTAGTAAGATTAACACCAATATAGCTACATTAAACGCTGACGAGGGCGACAACAAAATTTAGCAAACTGTGGTATTTTGTCGCAGTTACCCATCCCCTTTACCTGTTTTCTCTGAACTCCCGAGAAATGTACTGCGTGACGTCACCAAGGTGCGCGGGGGAGGCAAAACGATCAGACCTGTTCTCTCACTGGATCTTGAGAGATATAAGCCAAGTCAGACATTAGGTGTGCCACAGCCTCATCCCTTTTGTGGTGAAGTAACTGCTGAGATGCAGTAGACACCGCGGGAAACGACTGCAAAGGTGAAGGGTGGAGTCATCAGCGTATGAGTGGATTGGGTTAGATGTACAGCTCAGAAGGTCGTTCAAGATTAGAAGGAGAGAACTGGTAATAGGACAGAACCCTGAGCACTACAGTGGCCCAGCCTCTGACCCTTTACGCCTCAAGGGTATCAACATGAGACACGAAGCGTTATATACAAAATAATTATATGTACACACACACACACACACACACACACACACACACACTACCCAGTACATGAGATCAGCCGTTGGGTGATTTTTTTTTTTTTATGTATGGAAGAAGGAGCCAAAGGCCAGGAGTCCCCAAATTTTTCCATTCAAGAAAAAAACAAAAACAAAATAACAGAGAGCTATATTAAAGATCCGTTAATTTTGAGATGCCTGGACACACTGCGTTTTAAAGGCTGGAGATCATAGGAAGTAGGAAATACAGACAGAGGGAGACAGCTGCAGAGTTGACCTGTTGCATAAATGAAGGACTGGGAGTAACGGCTAATTTTTTGCATTAGCGAGCTGGGTAGAAAAGAGATAAGAGTTTGTTGCTAAACGGGTGCTACACGCCCGCCGTGGTAGTGGAGGGATGTAAGCAGACAGTCAGAGGAGCAGTGACCATTGAAGTAGCTATAGAAAAGAGATAAAGATGTAACAGTGCAGCGAAGGGAGAGAGGTTGAAGGAAGCCAGTAAGAGGAGGATAGTTAATGAAACGAAAAGCCTTTGACTCCACCTTGTTGAGATGAGTTGCGTGTGGGGAGCCTCTCCCTACACATGAGAGTTGTACTCTACACAGGGGCAAATAAAACCTGTGTATAAAGTCACCAACTGCGCAGGGGTTAAGAAGGGCATGGAGTCGGCTTAGTACACTTAATTTCTTGGAAGCAGATTTTATAAGAGAGGTAATATGTCTTTCCAAGATAAATCCCGAAAGAATGAAACCCAAAGTTGTTTAAAGATGATAGAAGATTGAGTTGGGTATTGTTAGAAATTAGAGGATACTGCTGCGAGAAATTTTGTCGGGTTGATAGACGTAAGAACTATGTTTTTGATGCATTAAAACCAAGATTACTTTTACCCCAATTAGAAATATGAACCAAGTCAGACATTAGGTGTGCCATAGCCTCATCCCTTGTTTGTTGAAGTAATTGCTGAGATGGACACTGCGGGAAGCGAATAGAAAGGTGAAGGGTGGAGTCCTCAGCGTATGAATGAATTGGGTTAGATGTGCAGCTTAGAAGGTCATTAATTAATAAAAGGAAGAGAGTTGGTGATAGGACAGACCACTGGGTAACACCATTACTGTTTTAGGGGCAGAAAGGTGACCGTCTACAATAGCTGCAATAAAACGACCAGAAACGAAGCTGGAAATGAAGGCACAGATGGAAGGACAGAAACCATAAGAAAGCCGTTTGGAAATAAAAGATTTATGCCAGATTTGACTGAAAGCCTTTGTGATGTCAAGTTCAATGGCAAAGCTTTGCCAAAGTCTCGAGAGGAGGCTGACCAGGAGTCTGGAAGTTAGGTGAGAAGATCGCCAGTGGAGCCTCCCTGACGGAATCCATACTGACGATCAGAAAGGGGGTTGTGAGAGGAAAGATGCTTTAAAAGTTTTTTGTTAAAAACGGACTCGAAAACTTTGAAACACAGGATGCTAAAGCTGTTGGGCGATAGAGGGTTGGGAAAGGTCACCCTCCTTTGCGACAGGCTGACTGAAAGTAAACTTCCAGCAAGATGGAATGGTACAAGTTGACAGACAAAGGCGAAAGAGTTTACTTAGGCAGGGTGTAAGCACAGAAGCACAGTTCATGAGGACAGTAGGGACTCTATCAGGCCCATATGCCTTGTTAATACTGAGGCCAGTGATGGCAGAAAATACATCAGTTGAAGAAATTTTAATATCAGCCATGGTGAAGCAAGAGAGGGGAAGTGATGGAGGAACAGCGCTGGAATCGCGTAAGGTGGAATTGGAGGACAGAGACTGTGCAAAGAGTTCTGCCTTATCAGTAGAAGAAATAGCTACAGAGTCATCAGAATGGAACAGAGGAGGGAAGGATGTCGAGGTAAAGATGTTAGAAAGGTTTTTGGCAAGATACCAGAAGGAGCGAGAAGAATTTGAGTTGGAGAGTTGAGAGCATTTAGTACGAAGGAAATTATTTTCAGCAGATCAAAGAACAGACTTAGCGCGATTCCTGACAGAAACACAAATGAGTTGAGATTAATGGATGGGTTTGGCTGCGGTGCCTTCTGTAGGCCTTCTCCTTGTTATGGATAGCATCATAAAAGGCGTGATTAATGGCTAGTGAGTTCGTGAAATGAGGGTAAACTGGGTCAAGTTTAGGTTTGGTTTGGTTAGGTTAGGTTAAGTTAGCCGGTTTAGGGCAATTATGTTAGTTATTTTAGGAGAGTTAACTGTGGCTAAGTATGGGTATGGTTAGGAGAAGTTAACCAAATCCAGATCTCCAACTTAACCTTACCTAAACCTAGCCTAGATTATTTTAACCTGATTAGTGCTCAGCCTAATTTATCTATCTATCTCTCTATATACCTAGGCTGCTTCCCTCCCCAAAAAAGGAGGTAGCCGAGACAGGACGACATACACACAATTTACTCATCTGCACACACACATTTGCTCGTATCTTAGTCCCAAGGGGAGAAAGGACAGACCCTCACCGCACCACACCGCACGAGGGTCAACTGCGCAGTGCAATCAGCGACATCCGCTGTAGGGCCCGACAACAGAGCTGGTTTACCTCTGCCACATTATAATGGACCCACACCGATACCCACACCTGACCAGGTTAACGCAACCTAATTCAACTTTTTTTTGTTTTTTTTTTTTGTTATAACCTGACTAGTCATTTCGCGAAGTGATTTATTACACAGTCTGCCTGTAACATACCGGTATACCATTATTCCCCTGTGTGTGTGTGTGTGTGTGTGTGTGTGTGTGTGTGTGTGCCAGCAAATGAGAGAAAGGGAAAGGGTGGGATATGTCGTAGTGAGACGGCAAACGACATAAAAGTATGTGTAAATAGGGAAGATGTACAGGAACCGAATATGTGTTTTAAGTATTTGGGAGGGAGGGGGAGGGGGCGAGGGCCGACATAGCAACGGATGGCACTCACTGCATTGAAATACGCCGTATGACAGGAAAGGAGGCAGAATTATTAGTGGAACCGAGAAATGTGGAAGGAAAGATCAGTCTCTTAGAAGACTGATATGTACGAAGGCATAGTGGTGCCGACTGTGCTGTATGACTGTGAAGTGTTAAGTGTGCTGTGTGACTGTGATGGGTGGAAGTGCTAGGTCTACTGTATAAATGAGGTGAGGTTGTTGGACAGGGTGAAAAATGAAACTGGAAGAGACAGATGTGGAAACAGGGAAGGCGTAGCGTGCTGAATGGGGCAGACGAGGGTGCGTTAAAGTGGTGTTGGCGTATGGAGAGAATGGGTGACGAGAGATTGATGAAGATAATATGCAAATCAGAAGTAGAGGGAAGGAAATGAAGGGGGAGGCCCAGAAGCACATAGAAGGATGGTGAGGACGAGACTCTGAATCATATAGGTCTGAGTATCCCGGAGAGTGAGAGGCGCGTGTGAAATAGAGAAAATTGTAATGACGTGGTATATGAGGGGATGATTCGCTGATAACCATCTTTACCTGACAAGAAGGGCATCTCCTCCCCAAACATAATTATTATTTCTTTCCATCCAGAATACTGTTCACCCCTAATCCTTCCCTTGTGCTTTATATCTTTCCATCCAGCCGTCAGATGGAAGAAGACGAGTTCGATTCTTCGTCTGGTCAAACTGTTGCGTCACAATTTCTCTCCCCTTTGTCCCTGTTCGCCCAGTAGTGCAATTAGGGACCTGGATACAATGTTGACTGTTTCAGGTCGTATTGTAGGGTAAGTTGGGTCTTAGTGAAATTGATGGTTTGCCTAAATGTGTCTCGTGTGGTCGATAGGCATATAGTTAATCCTTCTTCGTTTATTCCCCGAAGTGTTTTTACCTCTCATTTTCTCTCCTAATATTTCCTCTCTCTCCATCTCTTCAAATATTGTCCCCTCCCATTCTCCCAGTCCCTCCCTCCTCCCCATCCCTGCCGCCCTTGTCTCTAGTGTCCCTCTCCTGCTATTGTTCAGGGTCTCTGCAGGACAACCAGAGTAATGAACCAATAACCTGACCCCGTGATGACAAACACGACAGGACGCGAGTTCGATTGCAGGCCGTGGAAGGGAACAATCTAATGAACTGAAGGCCAACCGACTTTACTGATTTTCCACAATACCCACCAACATGTTATAGGAATACCGCCCCGAGCAGGTATTCATCATGGACAGTGGCCATTAGTGCCCAAGTGCTGACATGCGACTGCTGGGTCTGTGGGAGCGGACTGTCTGTTCTAAGCCCTGAATCAGATACATAAAAAAGCAGGAGAAAAGAGCTGACAATTCGTAAACTATTTTCATCATCACCATCATCATTATTATCATCATCATCACTGTCGTCGTCGTCGTCACCATCATTATCATCAAACATCCAACAAAAAATCATCTTAATGAAAATCGGGCTATTTTTAAACTCCTCTTTGGCACTGACATCTCTTCCAAGGTTGTTGTTGTTGTTGTTGTTCTTGATCAGCCCCAGTCTGTCTGACCGAGAAGTTCCAATAACCGCAGGCAAGCAACTCCCCCGCAGGGCCGACCTATGCAGGGAACCAAAGTTCCCTTGTGAATGACTGCGGGGAAAAGTGTGGAGGTTTGGTTTGTGGATGGATGCCGCACTTGCGTTTCTCGACCCAGTTAGCAGGGGCACCATAGTAGGTCCACTCCACCCCCTTATTTTGCTATATGGTTACCACTCAGAGTTGTAAATGGCTTCCTGGGTTACAGGAAACCATTAGGCTTGTCACTCAGACTGTGTACAGCTACCTGAGGAAGAAAAAACCACTAAAAAGTGACAGGAAGGAAAGGGAGATGCAAGGAGAGGAGGGAAGGCAAAGAATGGTGAAGGAAGAAGTAGGGAACACTACATCAAGTGAGTGGATGATTGGCGCCTCCACCTACCACGTCTCTTCTAAGGTAAAACAGTTTGACGGTAGGTGGGATCAAATAAACCTGGCGCTGCACAACCCAAGGCAGGAATCAAATGGGGCAGAGTTCCTTTTCCCGGCGCGAGATGGCGTGGCAGGACGAATGGTGGGATGATAAAGGAGTCCATTTTGGCTACAACTTATCATAAATGGCAATGGCTGCTCATCTGTCTTATCAGGAACGATGGACCAGAGACTGAGAGAAAGAAATACGAGTGGACAGGAAGCGATGAGAGATAGACAGGGGACGAAGAGAGACAGATAGACTGGAAACTAAGAGAGACAGACAGACTGACTGACAGGAGACGAAACAGGCAGACAGACAGACAGGAGACGAAGAGAGACAAGCAGAAGGGAGACGAAGAGAGAGAGACATAAGACGAAGAGAGACAGACAGACATGAGAGGAAGAGAGACAGACAGACAGGAGACGAAGAGAAAGATAAACAGGAGACAAAGTGAAAGATCAGATTATTGAACCCGGTAGGAATAAAAGACAAAAGTAAATAAGACGTATTTGGGAGTCTTCATGGCTGGAACTGTGGCTCATCTGTCTTATCACGGACAATGGTTGGCAGGTCGAGGGAGACTGTAAGGGAAATGGAAGGCAGGGTCGAGGGAGACAGAAAGAGAGGAAAATGGAGGGCAGTATGAGAAGAAAAGAGAAAGGAGTAAAGGGATATAGATAAACTGACACAAACAGTGGTTACAGATGGAGGGGACAGAGACAAAAGGTGGGTAGAGAGCACAATAAAGAAAATAAGAAAATTACCAGAATAACATTTTCATATTATCTGAGGAATTTAAGTCTGTAGGTGAAGTGAATGGATCTTGAATTTGTCTCTCTGTTATCTTGTTTTTGTTTTTTCTTGGAGGAAGCAATTTGCAGGGCCATGGCCTTTGGTTCCTTGTTCCTTGCATAAAAAAAAATCCTAAAGTCCTTTATAACAATGGTGTCTGCCTTTATATAAAATTATTGCTCCTAATAGATGATATCATTCGGTCAATAAGAAATCCCCATTGTGGAAAAACAGGAGTGGAGGTTCTATAACTTCCTTGATAACGAAATTAGAGGGTCATTTAATCCTAGTAAAACATTATAAACTCTTTTCTGTCCTATCAAAGCGAAATAATAGGCTTTTAAATCCTTCTGAGGTCATAGTTAGGTCTTTTAAATCCTCTCAGAAAGATATCGGAAACCTATAAATCCACAGAAAACAGAATCAGTCTTTAATATCCCCCAAGAAAAAAATCGTAGCATTTTAAATTCTCGAAAAGAATATTATGGTTTTTAAATTCTCTCGGAAAGTGGCTATTAAATCCCCAGAAAACAAAATCAGGCATTATAAATCCTCACTGAGAAGAATCAGAAGCTTTTAAATCCTCTGAAAACAAAATTGGGTCTTTTAAAAACTCTCAGCAAGAAATTGGAGTTTTTTAAATCCTCTGAAAACAAATCTGATGGCTTATAAATCCCTTCGAAAAATCCCACGGTGTTTTAAATCCCCTGAAAAAAAACTTTAGAAATTACCCAGTGTAATTTACATATAAAACCCGCTGCACGATGACCAGCCTTTAACAATAATGCTTCCGGATGAACCATTAAAAGTTCACATTTTAAGGTCCGATATTTTGATATATTTTTTCCGTCCTTACTGCGCTGTCATGAAAGTATGAGTTGCTGTGAAGCATTTGTCCATCCATCCATCCATCCATCAATCGATCTATCTGTTTATCTGTCTATCTACCTACTACCCTTTTCTTTCTGTCTGTCTGTCTCTGTCTTTCATGCATTCCTTTAGTATCCCACCAGTAGCGTAGGGGCTCTGGACCAGGCTAATAAGTCTTGTCCTTTAAATTAAAAGTGACCATTTATTTGTCCATGAGTGGCATTGTATAAGCAATACATTCCTACTTGCCGTCTGATGTAAACTCTTGGGCCTCACTAGGTTGGAGCGCCTTAACCCACTAGACCACCAGACCTAAAAGATATGCTTGTGTTTTGTAGGGTCTCAGTTCCTCACATAGATTCCCTGTTCTGACTTAGATTTGTTTTTGCAGGAAGAACAACGGACATTGGAAGAGGCTACAGTTTCCTTCTTTTCCTCCCCGCAAAAGAAAATAGTGTGATGTATTTTGTCCCAGAACGAATATTTCTTTCTGCAGGAAGATCAAGGGATATGGGAGGATTCTGCTCCCTCTTTATTCTTCCTGTGATATATATATACTGTATAGAGAGAGAGAGAGAGAGAGAGAGAGAGAGAGAGAGAGAGAGAGAGTTACAAAGCGACCAGGTTCTACAGGATGGTTCATATATTATGCATCCTGAGACTCGTGTGTCGCAGCGACGGCCTACTTAGCGTTCCTACCTGCATCATTTTTGACTTCCATAACCCTTACCGTGGTTTAATTGTGTGTGTGTGTGTGTGTGTGTGTGTGTGTGTGTGTGTGTGTGTGTGTGTGTGTGTGTGTGTTTTACTTTCAATGATTGTATGGTTGATCAGTAATTTTCCTGAAGCAGCCAAAATCTCTTCACTTCTCACAAAACCAGACTGAACGGTCCTTAAAACACACAAGGTAGAAAAGCACAATAAATAGATCCCTTGTATTTTTTTACCACAGCGGGGAGTTACCCTTTTACACTTTCATCCCGAAGATCTCTCATATTTTTTATTTCGCGAACTTCTAGCAAATATATTCTGCGTGGGGGTGGCTTTCGAACTGAACGGGATTAAGGCGTCTGGCTATACACAAAGACATTCTCGTTGAGTTAGGAGGCTCCCTAGCACCTCTCTCTCAGCGATTTATTTTTGGATCCAGTATCTTAATATAATTTTGTATCTTACTTATGCTGAATATGGCGATCTTAGAATTACGTAGGGAACTTAAAAGATAATTGTAACGTATAATAAGGCAAAATAAATCGCTTGGGAAGAAGTGGGAGCTCCCTTACAATTTTAATTCTATGTCAGACGCAGGCAACTAGCCTTTGGTTCCTTCTTCCTTGTATATATATCTATACACGAGGTGCTACCTAAAAGTTCCCAAAATTTGGCTAAAGAAGGAAAAAAAAACAATCAAGCCTTATTCACCGCCATCCCCATCAAAGCAGTCTCCTTTGGCGTGCAGACGTCGCTCCCAGGGCTTCTCCTACGATCGGAAAGCGTTCTGGAAATCCTTGAGCATCAGCTTGTTCAGGATCTTCTGCGATTTTCTCCTGGATCTTCTCAGTGGCGTCAAAGCTTACGGCCATATTCTTAAAAATTATTCCTTCCCTAAACTTTTCCTTCCCTTGGAAGGATTTTTCTTTCCCTTCAATATGCTTAAAGATTTCCTTGGAAGGGAAGGAAAAATGTTAAGGTTGGTAGCCCTGTTAGACTAAAATGACCCATCCTGCTGATATTTGGTATGGTGGAGCGTTAAATATATAAACAAATACATCAAAACACGCATATCTCGTGCTGGAAGCACAACACATTTGAGATGTGGGAGGTCGCCACCACATCCATACTGTTTGTTTGTATTCAGCCATAAATGCCATTCTGGCGGTCTTCACTCCTCAAGACAATATTTTGATAATAAATTATATTCGAGGAATATTATTATGCTTAATGTTGTTATCGGTAAGTGTAAGAATCACTTATTAACGTCCGTCTCGTGTACTCGCATGGCGGCGCTCACTTGTTTTCTTCCAGCTGGAAGACATGAGCCGAACCACTCGTGTGACCTTGACGGCAGATTTTCCTTTTTCGGGCAAAGTAACAACCAAAATGTTTCTTGAAAATAATCCTCGTGTGACCCTGGCCATAATGTATAAGATTTGTCAGTGTCAGATCATAAAAGACTGGATGAATATCGGAGGTAGTACGCTGTCTGCTCTGTTTATGTCTGGCTAATCATCTCCACCGACATGGGTAACACTTTTAAAGAGATACAAATAGCGCTTAAACATTAGTATAGCGTTGTAAACTGCATGAATAAAATTAAACAGTAACTTCCGTCAAAATTTTAAATATACATAAGACAATGAATCACAACAGAAAGCACAAAACTTATGAAGGAATTTTTGAAGAGACGGGTCAAGGAATTTCTTCAAGTTCCAATAATTTCTGCTGCCCAGAGGAAAAATCTTTCCCTTCGAGCAGCTCAGGAAGGGAAGGAATTTTTTAAGAATACCAATTCGGCTAAAGATTTCCTTCCCATGCCTCTACAAGGGAAGGAAATGTTTAAGAATACGGCCGTTAGTCTTTTCAGCTGGATTTTCATTTTCGGAAAGAGGAAAAAATCACATGCGATCAAATCTGGTGAATACGTGGGGTGGGGGACAATCGGCCTGCTTTTTGGGAGGACAATCGGCCTGCTTTTTTTGTGCCAAAAACTGCTGAACAACAAGGGCTGTGTGCACTGGTGCACTGACATGGTGAAGCACCCACTTGTTTGCGTGCCACTTGTCTGGACGTTTTCGCCTTGCGTCGCAAGACTAAATGTGTTGGCAAGTTTCATACAACAGGCTAACAATGTCACAGACTTAGTGGGTTGTCCTCCTGCGATCTTCGAGGATGGTTGCACAAACTTTGGCCACACGATGAGAAGCTGAACTGGTGGAAGGGCGACCAGACCACGCATCGTCGTCTGTTGACATTCGTCCGTTTTTAAAATGCTTAAACCAGTAAAAAGTTTGTTTAACCCTCAAAGCATTGTCACCAAATGCTTGTTTTAACATTTCATCAGTTTCTGCTGCTTTCTTCCCAAGTTTCAAACAAAACTGGATACACGCACATTGCCCTTCCACATCCTTAATTTATTTAACAAGAAATGATGCAAGCTGACCCAAACACAACGGCAAAAAAACACTCACATGAAGCGAACGCATCGACCCAGCACAACGTCACTTGACACACAAATATACAAAGGCTGCATGCACTGCCACCTGACACCCACACAAAAAATATACAACATGCGGTTTCTGCTCGGCTTTCAAATTTCGGGAAATTTTGGGTAGTACCGCGTGTGTGTGTGTGTGGGAGTGGGTGTGTATTATATATATATATATATATATATATATATATATATATATATATATATATATATATATATATATATATATATATATATAAATGGAAATCAATAGAAAATAAATTAATCCGTTCTTAGAGAGCAATGGAAAGGTCAATATTGGGAATATCTTTTAGAGACAGGAAAAGATCAACTTGGGTGAGAGAGCAAACTAAAGTCAAAGATATTATAGAAGTTATAAAAGAACAGAAATGGAGGTGGGCAGGCCATATAGCAAGAATAAGGGATAACCGATGGAGCAAGAGGCTGACTGACTGGACACCAAGAGAATGTAAGCATAGCAGAAAAAGGCCAGACAGGAGATGGAAAGATGAGATGGAGAAATTTGCAGGAAAAACGTGGCAAAGATTGGCTCAGTCAAGGAATTCATGGAAAAGGTTGAGGGAGGCTTTTGTTTAGCAGTGGACTAGTTATGGCTGATGATGATGACGATGATATATATACATACATATATATATATATATATATATATATATATATATATATATATATATATATATATATATATATATATATATATATATATATATATATATATATATATATATATATATATATATATATATATATATATATATATATATATAAGCCTCTGTGGTAAAGTGTGCGTTTTCGTACACTGGACAGTGAGGGTTCGCGCCCCGCCAGGGTAATAAACTTTGGAAGCGTTCTCTTGGCCATGTACTGCTTTGGCGGACACCAGGGGTGCTGTGGTTGAACCAGTGTCGCATGCTGTAAAGTATGTTTGCACCCAGTCGGCTTGGCGAGCCGATTACACTTGGTTCACAGACTACACACATATCCAAAGCCACTACAACACTACATTCACACTTACAAGCACTTCTCACCCTACATACAAGCTCAACCAGACAGCCTAAGCCACTTGGTAGAGATACATAGGCTGTATCGTCCCTACTTAGGTCGGGATAGGCCGGTCCTGCAGTGGATAGTCAAACCGCTGATGAAGATGATGATATATATATATATATATATATATATATATATATATATATATATATATATATATATATATATATATATATATATATATATATATATATATATATATATATATCATCAGCCATTACAAGTCCACTGTTGAGCAAAGGCCTCCCCCAACCTTCTCCACGAATTCCTTGACTGAGCCTATCTCTGCCATGCTTTCCCTGCAAATTTCTCTGTCTCATTACTCCATCTCCTGTCTGGCCTTTTTGTGCTACGTTTACAATCTCTTGGTGTCCAGTCAGCCTCTTGCTTCATCGGTTATCCCATATTCTTGCTACATGGCCTGCACACCTCCATTTCTGTTCTTTTATACCATCTATAATATCTTTGACTTTAGTCTGCTCTCTCACCTAAGTTGATCTTTTCCTGTTTCTTAAAGATATTCCCAATACTGACCTTTCCATTGCTTTCTGAGAACGAATTAATGTATTTTCCATCGATTTTGTTAGTTTCCAGGTCTCACAACCATACGTAACAGCTGGAATTATACATTCGTTATATACTTCTCGTTTCATACAAACTGGCAAGCTACGTTTCATAATGTCTCTATGTTTACCGAAAGCTTTCCATCCAATTGTAATGCGTCTTTTTATTTCGCTCTCATGATCTTTCGTTAATTTCAGTATTTGCCCCAAGTAATTGTACTCCTCGACTTCTTCAAGGATTTCTTCGCTTATTCTAATGACGCTCTTTGGTGTTTGTGGATTAAACATTACTTTTACTCCGGTTCATCTTTAGCCCTACTTTGAGACTCTCTCTGTTCAGGTCATTTAACATTTCTTGCAAGGGCTCTGCTGTTTCTGAGATTAGGGCAATGTCATCTGCAAATCTTAAATGGTTTAGCTTTTCTCCATTTATGCTCAATCCTTTGTTTTCCTAGTCTATCTGTCTATCTACTTATTGCCAGACGCCTTCATCCCGTAAGGGGTGACCACAAATAAATCGCCTCAGTGTCGTCCTGTCCCCCGCCATTTCATTGCCCTGCTCCCAGCTTACAGCCCCCTCTCTCATATGCCTCACCACTCGATCCCTCCATCTCATCCTTGGCCTCACCCTCCCTCTCCCCCCCCCTCCACCTCACTCATACACTCTCCTCGTCAGTCTCTCACTCTCCATCCTCTCCACATGGCCAAACCACCTCAGTGTGTTTCTCCTAACCCTTCCTATCACACCCACATCCATACCACAATGCTCCTTCACTTCCTCATTTGTCAGTCTGTCTCATGCGACTCCACATGCTCCTCTCAAATAACTCATTTCCACTGCTCTCATTCTTCATTTCTGTCCCTTCAACAAGGTCCAAGCTCCACTTCCATACGTTAGAGTTGGTGTAACAATACTGTCATATAGTAGCTTTTTCACTTCCATGCTCACTTTCCTGTTTCTTATCAATGCTTTCAAGGAGCCAGCAACCTTTCTTCCCTGCTGTACCCTTTCAAGCACTTCACCCTCTAAACTTCCATCCTTACTCATCACACAACTCAAGTACTTAAACGTACTCACATTTTCCACATCCTCATCATCCAACCTCGCTGTACATTCATTGACTTCACTTCTCTCGAAGACCATAACTTAACTCTTCCCTACATTCACCTTTAGATTCCGTTTCTTACACGTTCCCAAACTCATTCACCAAGCCTTGCAGCTCCCCTTCGTCTTCACTTAACAACACAGTATCATCTGCAAACAACACCATAGTGAGTTTCCAAACTGCCCTCTCTCACTAGGGCTGCTTCAAAATCCATTGCCCTACCTTGTATCTCTTTTATAACCCCATCCATATGCACACTGAACGACCATGGAAACATGACACATCCTTATTTCAGTCCAACCTTCTAATAGGAAAGTTCACCAAGTTCACTATTCCCATGCACTGCAGCCTTAGCACCCTCATACATACTCTTCACGGCCTTCAACAACTTCCCATCTACTCCATATATTCTCAGTACTTTCCATAATCCTTGTCTATCCACCCCGTCATATGCTTTCTCCAAATCCATGAAGGCCGCATACAACTTCTTTCCCTTCTGTAGAAACTTTTCCACTGAAGATCTAAGAATGAATATCTGATCTACACAACCTCTTCCATTCCTAAAAACTCCTGTTCTTTTCCAACTAATTCCTCTGTTATTTTCCAAACTTTGTCAATTTGTATCCTACCGTATACTTTTCCTACTCTACTAAAAAGACAAATGCCCCTATGATTACCATACACTTCTTTTCCCCCCTTTTCCTTTGTACACGAGAATAATTATACCTGACTTCCAATCCTCTGGGTCTCTACCTTCCTCCCAGGCCAATCCGCACATCTTCCACATCCATTCTGCTATTATCTCTCCCTCATGCTTCAGCATTTCACCACACACTTCATTCATTCCTGGAGCTTTCCCCATTTTAACTTTCTTCATTGCTTCCACAACTTCCATCCTACCGATTTCCTCCTCTCTTCTTACATCCCTCCTTCTCACAGCCATTCCACAGCGACTTATACTTGCACTACTTTCATTCTCTATGTTCAACAATTCCTTAAAGTGTTCTCTTCATCTGCTAACTTTTTCTCCCTTCTCCAATAATAATCTACCATTTTTATCTTTCACTCCTCAACTAACTTCTTTGGCACCCTGTCCATCTCTGTTTACCTCTTTCCAGAACATTTTTCTTACATTCCCTCCACTTTACATTCAAGTTCCTTCAAATTCCACATCCACTCACTTCTTACTCTCTCTTACTAATCTTTTCACCTCTCTCTTCCTCTCTACATATAACTCTCTCTTCCATCTCTTAACTTCTTCCACGCCCCTGTTTCTCATCCACTCACTCTATGCTTTCTTCTTTTGTGCCACAGCATCTATCATCTCATCATTCCACCATGCTGTTCCCTGCACCCCCTATCGTCTTCTCTTCATCCCACACACCTCCTCACACACTACAAAGATTTCTTCTGTAAGTATCTTGCACACACCTTCCACGTCCCCCATCTGCCCCAGTCGATATTTACCCAATCGCTCCTCTGCTTCCCTCTTATATTCTGCCTTTTTTCCATGCTCTTGTAACTTTTCCACCCTCCTTGTCTGAACTATTTCCTCTTGTCCTTCCTTTCTTCTATTTCTCCATTTCACTGGGACTTTGATGATGACCACCACCAAGTGGTGGTCAGAGAGTCCACGCCCACAACTTCTATGTACTCTTTCATCCATTACACACCTTCTCATCCTTTCATCCACACACGCATAATCAATCATTGCCTTCCGTTCATTCAGTTCACCACCCACCCTTCTCATCAGTCGCCACGTATACCTATGGATCATTTGTGTCAGAAGAGGGTAGTAGCTATCATCCCACTCCCCACGGCACAAATGTCCACTAAAGCACTGCCATTCTCATCCATCTCTGCAGGCACACCCCACTCACCAGCTACTCCATCCACCTTCACATTCGCTACTTTTCCATTCATATCTCCAGTCAAAAACATTCTCTCATTGCTTTCACACTTTTCCATGCACGCTTCCACATTTGTCCAGAACTCTTCTCTTACTCTGCTTGGACGATCTTGAGTTGGCGCATTCATGCACACAATCACCCACATTTGTAGTCCAACTTTCAGTCTTACCCACACAGTCCTTGAACCAACTGATCCATACTCTTTTATATGCTTCCATCTGTTACTCACAACAATACACACTCCTTCTTTTGCCCTCTCATTCTCACCTACTTCTGCACATATACCCCATCCATACTCCCATTCTCTCACACTCTCACCTCGCAACTGAGTTTCAGTTAACCCATATACATCCACTTTCGCACCCTCAAGCACCTGGACAATCTCTCTCTTTCACCTCATCATTTGCACCCCTTACATTCCAGGTCGCCATCCGTATCATGTCCTTTGTACGGTCCTTAGTCGTCATCTTTGGATCAGTCCTGGTCCGAGGCCTCTTGTTCGTATTTTTAATTAGTCGTTTTCCGGGGAGAGGCACTAACCCTCCGCCAACCCACTTGCTGTCACGTAGGGAACACGTGTCGGTTGGTTATAAGGTTAGCATCCAGCGTTTTAAATGATTTCATGGATTACAGGAAATCATTAGGCTTGCCACTTGATGTAGAGCTACCCTAAACACAGAGTATCACTACACTAAGTGGGTGGATGATGGGCGCCCCCACCTACCACGTGAGCTTAGTCTAGGAATTCGTGATGATGACTGGGGGAGGCCACTGTTCAGCAATGGCCTCGCAATAGTTGCTATATATATATAGATATAGATATATATATATATATATATATATATATATATATATATATTAGTCAGTCTAAATAACCTTCAATAGTTATAAGATTCATCAGTTTATCTGAATTATGTTCTTTGA
Organism: Coenobita brevimanus; assembly: GCF_032717465.1. Lineage (NCBI taxonomy): Eukaryota > Metazoa > Arthropoda > Malacostraca > Decapoda > Coenobitidae > Coenobita > Coenobita brevimanus. The sequence continues at coordinate 7,206,671 of NC_137013.1, forward strand.
GCCCAATCATCAAATTTATCGAGTTTCTGTCCGCCCTGCCAACGCCACTCGCCTGGCTTCCTTTGCTCCGACACAGAGAGGAGCGTTATTTGACACAAGATCAAGAGAATTAACAGGTCTCCTCAACCTTGTACCAACATTCTCCTGTTGTGCGCGGTGACATCACCTGCAGTGGTTCAGTCTGCTTCAGATTGAATTACCCCGTCAGGCCTTCCTGACTGCCAGTGCAAACAGTTCTCATGTGCTCTGTATTCCTGAATTTGATGGGTGACTTTGGAACACTATCATACACATATTATATTATATAATATATCTAACATATTATACACATTGTGAAAGAGTTTTAAATAGAAACATTGCAGATTCAGCAGTTAAAAAAAAAAATAATAATAGATAAAATAAAATAAACTCGTGAAATAAACTGCATAATTAAATCTTTCCTGTGTTTTACTTTTTGGAACCGCCTTACTACATGCTGAATATAATAAGACGTCTATTTTGAAGAATATCTCCTAATTTCTTACATTGAAGTTTTATTGTACTACAATGGGTAGGCAATTGTTGTGATAAGGGGGGATATTCAGGGATTAAGGGACTGAAGCAGTCTTGCGATGAAAGGGCATAGGGGAAGAGAGAACAGGCTGGCAGTGGTTAAGGTGTTATAGAGGATGTATGCAGGATGTAGGCAGGGGAACTGTTGAATAGGGAAGAAGAGAGGCTAGTACGGGGGATGTCTAGCGTTAATGTATAACCTAGGGTTTAGGAATGAGGCAGTGTGGAAAGGTGGGGACACTTCTTACGTAAGGATATGGATAAGGATTTGCTGAATTATGTTTTGTTCAAAAATACAATTGTATAAAAAAAAAATTTGTGATACAATACTGCTATTGCAGTTAAAGATTTCCAAACACTTGTGTAACTGACGGCAACAATTACGTGATTCGCATTCTTTTTATATTTGGTAAAATTCATTGAGGTTAAATACACTTCAATTTCTCCATGAACCAAGTCTTAAAAAAGAATAAAGAAAAATTTTTAAAAAGTACAGTATCCCATAAAATCTCGCGCAATTCAATGTTCTCTCTTTCTCTCTCTTAATCTCCGTTTTCTCTTTCTATCCCACTGCTGCTGACATCATCATTTACGTGGGGAGACCTGGTAATTCTCTTGATTTTGGTTAGACGCACCGAGAAACACGTAGTTCCAGTCTGGATCAACAAAGGGATATTGAGAAAATCCACGTTTTTGAAATATAAGCTGTCAGGACTGTAACAATTCAGGAAATTATAGCATATGTAATGTACACATCTATTGATTGTGAAATGTTACACTTGACAGAACTATTTAGAGAGTTACGTACACATTCCCCTGAATTTCCAGAGAGGACAGACAGACGTTCTCTTTCATAAGTACTAGTGCTTCCTTGCAAGAATGTGCAAGACTAACTTATAGTCTTTTCAACACAATATGTTTGCAATCGCCATTGCCTCTCTTTCTATACCGTTATTGAGCCCACAATGACCAGTTATGACCAAAATGTCGAAAAAAAAAATTATTTTTGCATATTATCATGTGTCGCGATATCCATATAAATCGCTCTGTTCCATCATGACCACCAAAATTTTTGTTTTGTATTTTTGGATACTCCCCAGATTTATCCGACCTAAAACAAAAAGAATGAAAGAAAAGTATTCTAAAGCCGAATGCTAATCGCCCTCCAGAATATGCTATTGGCTTGACCTCGGCCCCTCAGGGGGCCGGGTGGGGGGTGGCTCCCCTGGAGGGGGTGTCGGAGGGCGGCGGCCCCCCGGGGGGCGGGGGATAGCTCAAGCCGTTCATAAGATACATTGGAGCTAAAGGCGGGCGATAAAATCTAGTGGACCTTTGGCAGCAATAATGTTGACCTTGACCTTGACTCCGAGTGCCTATTTTCGAACTCGTCCAAGATTTTGGCCATATCATGATACCCTGAAGGTTTCATGTTGATAGCTCAAGCTGTTCATGAGATATAATGGTACTAAAGGTGGGCGATAAAAACTAGTTGACCTTTAGCAGCCATTTTGCTGACTTTGACCTTCACCCAGCGTCCCCATTTTCGATCTCTGCCAAGATTTTGGTCATATGCTGATACCCTGAAGATTACATGTTGATAGCTGAAGTCGTTCATGAGATATAATGGTAACACACACACACACACACACACACACACACACACACACACACACACACACAGAGGCGGGCAAAAACATTATCGCTCCCTCTTGGTAAAGGCGGGCGATAATTAGGTCGATATCTATTACTGTTTTCGTGAAAGAAACAATCGCACAGACAGACACAAATGCACAGCCTAACTATATCATCTTGATACCAATACAAGAAAGTGCTGAGGCGTAGGTTGCAGAATATAAGGAAGAGATATTCCGAAAAGTCACATATGCCCCTTATGATACGGTCCTGATTCATAAAATTTTTACGAAAGAAAAGGGAAAAAGAAACGATTATTTTTAGGAAATGTATTTACCAACATCACTGAAGTAACTGGTGATGTATTGGTAGAATTTTCAACATGCAACTGAGAGAGTTCAAGTTCGAGTGTCAGGACGACTGGACTCTAGGATAATGTTTGTTTGTCTCTTTTACCTATTCACCCAACAAAGCACTGGGACCTGGATGTTAACTAGATTGTTGCGTGTCTGACGCTAGGGAATGTTAGGACTTATTTTAAAACCGATTGTCTGCTTTCAAGGCTCTAGTGCAGTTGATATGCATTTACCCTAAACCTTCTTTCTTTCTTTCTTTCTCCTGCTCCTCCTCCTTCTCCTCCTCCTCCTCCTCCTCCTCCTCTTCCTCCTGTTTCTCCTCTTCCTCTTCCTCCTCCTCCTCCTTCTTAACGCAAAATATTAAGAATTCAGCATTAGCCATGGAAATGTGCCTTAAGAAACTACATATTTCACTGAAGCAAGCACTGACGTATTCATGGAGATGCCCTGAGGAACACTCATCTTGAGAGAGAGAGAGAGAGAGAGAGAGAGAGGTAAACCTCACAAACACGCCGACAAACACAGAGACAGACAGATTGAGAGACAAGGAAAAAAATAGAATGGCATGCACATTAGGAAACCAAACACACACACACACACACACACACACACACACACACACACACACACACACACACACACACACACACACACACACAAAGAAAGACCCCAAAAGACCTAGAAAGAAAACCAGAAGAGAAGAAAAAGAGGAATGAAAAAATCTCAACTGAAGTGGAAGGAACCCAGGATGAAATTACAGCGACGCAGTAAATGGCGTAAGGCTGAAAAAGGAAGAGGGAAAATTTGTACAAGACTGAAATAAAAGCTTCAAACTCTGTGTGTGTGTGTGTGTGTGTGTGTGCCATGAAGACAGAGAAAATGCAACTGGAAAAAGATTAGTAAGTTTTCTATTAAGCTTTGGACCTCGAAACGTCTTAACATGTAATTGCTTTATTACATTTTTCTTTGGTTATCGCAGGAACAGTATATTTTGCTACTGGGAAACCTGCTGAGAGAGAGAGAGAGAGAGAGAGAGAGAGAGAGAGAGAGAGAGTCAGTATGATGTGCTTAGTTTAAGATGGTACTACAGACTCAAAAATATGTATTGTTCAGAAAAGTCTTAATGAATTTCGCCTCCAGCATTAAAACCCTCATTACTATGTGGTGACGCCTCTGTATTTATTTATTTACTTATTTATTTGCCTGTTGATGTTAGATGATAATTATTCTCACGGGAAAATATCTCTCCTATTGATCTGTTAAATGCAAGTTCTTCTCCAATCCCTACTCGTTTCTAATTCTACTTTGAGGCGTTTTTGGAGCTACTGTTGCCTTATATGAGAAAGAAATGTTATTGTTATGGTTGTAGTGTGAGAGTTGTAGTACTGATGTAGGACGTAGTATGATAGTTGTGGTATGAGTTGTATGATAGTATGCTGTATGAAAGTTATAGTATGAGTTGTAGTAGGATAGTACGTAGTATGCGGTGTTGCAGTATAGCTGGAATATGATATTATGTGGTAGTATGTAGTATGAAACTTGTAGTCAGTGGTGGAATATGATCGTATGTACTGTATATGAGAATTGTAGTGCAATAGTATGCAATATGCAGTGTGAGGGTTGCAATGTAAGTTGAAATATGACAGTATGTAGCATGAGAGTTATTTGAGTCGTAGTGTGATAGAATGTAGTATGCAGTATAAGAGGTGGTATGAACTGAAATGTAATAGTACCTATGCAGTGTTAGAGTTGTAGTATGAGAGTATATCAGTATGTAGTATGCATTATGAGTTGTAATATGAGATGGATAACAGTATGTAATAAGCAGTATGAAGCGTTGTTGTATAACAGTATGCATTATGCAGTATGATAATTGTTGTATAAATTGTAGTGTAAAAGTATTTAGTATGAGAGTTATAATATAACGTGTACTACGTAGAACACAGTATGAGAGTTGTAGTATGGGTTGTAGTATAGCAGTTTGTAGAATGCAGTATGAAAGTTGTACTATGTTATAAAATAATAGTGTGTAGCATGAAGATTGTAGTATGAGTTGTAATATGTAGTATGAAGTATGAGTTGTAGCTTAAGTTGTAATATAAGAGTATGTAGTACACAGGATGACAGCATGAAGGTTATAACAAATCATCTCATAGTCGCGTCTTCGCTCTTATTAAAATCTAAATAAAGACATACGAATTTATTGAGCAAAAAGTGAGTCACAGGAGCCTAAGAATACCGTAGGCTTAAAACTACTATGGCTGTGGTGTGAGGAACAACGTAATGAAGACAGTAGTGGTAAGGTATGTTTGTACGGGATCTAAGAAATTTATTGTTGCGTAAAGTTTTAAAGACTTTACGCCTCAAAACGTTGTGGACACCCTGAAAACTCTTCCACATAGTTCTACGCGCGCGCGCACACACACACACACACACACACACACACACACACACACACACTTTTTTTTTTTTTTAACAAAGAACTTAGTCTTTTTGTTCATCGGCTTAGCATCAGAGGAATGCTTTCTTAAAATTCTTCCTGTCATAATATTACACACACACATACACACACACACACACACACACACACACACACACACACACACACACACGCCTTTTTTTTTTCTTCACAGATCTTGGTACTTACTTTTAACACGAGAGAAATGCTTCCTCAAAATGTTGTCCTAATATTGCTCACACACACACACACACACACACACACACACACACACACACACACACACACACTGGGAAAGCAGACTGAATCACTCTCTCTTTGTTAACTGAGAAACCCAAAACGGTGGACCTATGAGCATGGCGAATACGATGCAGTAGGCGAAGGACAGTACGGCAACTATTGTCAAAAAAAGACTTTGTAGTTCCTTTGTGGTTACTTGTAGTTGAGTTATATATATATTAGACTTGTGGGCGAGCGGTTGTTATATTTGAGTAGCTTTGTAAGTAGATGATCTTCTTTCCCATTTGTCATGTAGTGACAGGAGAGGTAAAGAATAGTATGGGACTATTTTTATTTGTCTTGGAAATATTAACAAGTCTCTCACTCACGAGTGAGTTGAGCAGAATCCCTGTCTCCCTGTCTCGCTCTCTCTCTCTCTACTAGGTACCTGCCTGTTCTATGGCCTGTCTCCTTCTGAGCTCTCTTTCCTAAATTCTGGTGTAGCAGGGGTTGTGTCACGTGTGTTCCTTGTGAGTGGAAAGTTTAAGAAGCCTGTGTGTGTGTATGTGTGTATGTGTGTGTATGGTCACTAAGGCATTGTTCACCGGTGGATTGCTGACAACTAACTGCATCATCTCCTTACTGGCCACTGTCGTCAGCTTTCCTCAGTGTAATTTGCAAGCTCATTTCCCATTCCCAGGCTCGCATAGAGCTGTCTATCTATCTATTTAGCTATCTATCTATTATGATTTGTAATTATAATATGGAGTCCTGATATCTGCTCGGTCACGCGAAAATGGCGTACCATCGACAGTTAATAGTCCTAACATATTAATACATATTATATACACATTATAATGAACTTATAAGCTAATTAAGTGAAATACATAATACTGTAAAAGTAACATAATTGTATGAATATTGTATACATATAATATTCATAGCAAATAGTGATTATTCAGTAATATTACATTTTAAACAAGTTGTATACATATTTGAATAAATGCATTAAAGTAAATTATTTAACTGTAATACAGTATGTACTTGGGTTATTGTAGTGAAATGCATAATTGTGTTGGCCTTATAACTGTAGTTACATTTTGTTAATGCAACTGTTACATAAGTGTCTTGGCCTTATAATTGTAGTTAAAGTTACATAAAAGTTACATCTTGTTAATGCAACTGTTAATTGGCAAAGTGTAACATAATGCAATCGTTTGTCATTACATAATTGTTACATATCGTTTGTAGTTACATAATTGTAGTTAAAGTTACATAAAAGTTACATCTTGTTAATGCAACTGTTACATAAATGGTACAAATTGTTTGTAGTTACATAATTGTAGCAAGTGTAACATAATGCAATCGTTTGTCATTACATAATTGTTACATATCGTTTGTAGGTACATAATTGTAGTTAAAGTTACATAAAGGTTACAGCTTGTTAATACAACTGTTACATAAATGGTATATATTGTTTGTAGTTACATAATTGTAGCAAGTGTAACATAATGCAATCGTTTGTCGTTACATAATTATAATATGGAGTTACATAATTGTTACATATCGTTTGTAGTTACATAATTGTAATAATTGCAGTCCTGACATATGAATCCGGTCATGCTGCGGTCAATGATAGTGATGATGTGTCATGCCACTTGCTTGTGGAGACAACAATTTGCTTTTATTGTTTGTAGTTTATGTGGTATTTTGGCATATGTAGTAATACTTACACTTATTTTCATTTGTTTGTTATGTGATCTTACTCTATTTCTCTCTTTTTTCTTTCTTACTTTTTCTTTCTTTCTTTTTTTTTTTTGTATGTATTGATTTTCTATAGTTTGTTTTTCTTCGCTTGTGTACGCTTTTTCTATATTGTTCATGGTTGCATAATTACTGGCTAATTTCCTTGGGATACTTTTTTAAAGTTTAGTTTATATTGCACAGATATTATTGAAAATGATATTATATAGTCCCATATTTTGTTATTTTATATAAAAAAATATATACACTATATACAATATTAACTATATACACTGACTTGTTGTTCACTTGTACCTATCGTGGGTAATATGTGTGTCAGCACTGTGTGGAAATCATTGTCTTCACGATTGGGTTGAAGATGTTCACTCTTGCTAACGTCATTTGTGTTGGCCACTTTTTTTTCTCTAGTTTACCTTGTAACTTAATTTATATGTTTCCACTAGGTAGCTTTAATTAATAAATGTTTAATACAGTTCTTTTAATTGCTCACTGAGTAACTGTGATGGTATATTTTCTTTATTACTTTGTAGATGTAATAATGTATAGTTGTATGTATGAAACACGTATTTTATGTAGGTATAAATGGTAACACTCGTTGGTAGTAAATAAATGTTATAATAAATGAATGAATATATACAGTGTAAAATAATTATTGTTGGTGATTATTTAGTGTTTGAGTTGCAGATAACTGAAGTAAGTATGTGTATTTAAGCTGTAACTATACAGCACGTTTTATATGTTTGTGCAGAAGCTTACTGTCTATCACTGTGTATTGTATAAATGAAGTAACTATGTAACTCACTAATTTTTACCGTGGTGGGAATGGTGTGAGTGGTGGTGAAGGTGGTGTGTTGATCAACGTGGCGTATTTTCAGCAAGCACGCATGATGACGTCGACTTCCCACACTGGTAGCTGTGGTGAGTGAATGAGTAGCGATGAGTAACTTGAGTGAAGACGAGTGAGTAAGATGAGTTGTGAATATGGACTTGGTGTTTGCTTCGTTGTCTTGACCTCTTCACTCCTGCGTAAGCGTTGGGGGTTGGGTGGATGTAGCAGAGAGAGGAGGGTGAGGTCTGGTGGTTATGAGTTGTGTCTCATTCTTCGTTTGTTTGTTCCGTTTTTCTTTGTCGATGTTTTCTCGGTCCTTTTCTCTTGTGATTTACTCGTTGTGGGATGAAGACTGCCGCTACTTGTAGGTGCATGTAGAAGATTATACAGACGACGTAGAGTTGTTACTTGTAGTTGATTGTACAGTAGATGGTTGTAGTTCGTTGGTTCGTCGTAGGAATTGCAAGATCGTATCAATATTTTGTTAAACTACTTGCAAGGCGTCGTGTGATCACTTCTAAATCAGCATGATGATCGTGGAGACGGAGGGGGCTGGTTGGAGAGAATACTGTCAGGAGCTGGTTGTAAGTTGTTGGTTGTGAGAGGTATTTTTTTGTTTTCAATCTTGATATTTTGTAGGAATTCAATGTTGATTCGTAGACGAGGTTTGTATACTTTCACTGCTACCAAATGTCATAAAAGACTTTGTAGTTCCTTTGTGGTTACTTGTAGTTGAGTTATATATATATTAGACTTGTGGGCGAGCGGTTGTTATATTTGAGTAGCTTTGTAAGTAGATGATCTTCTTTCCCATTTGTCATGTAGTGACAGGAGAGGTAAGGAATAGTATGGGACTATTTTCATTTGTCTTGGAAATATTAACAAGTCTCTCACTCACGAGTGAGTTGAGCAGAGTCCCTGTCTCCCTGTCTCGCTCTCTCTCTCTACTAGGTACCTGCCTGTTCTATGGCCTGTCTCCTTCTGCCCTCTCTTTCCTAAATTTTGGTGAAACAGGAGATGTATCACGTGTGTTCCTTGTGGATGGAAAGTTTAAGAAGCCTGTGTGTGTGTATGTGTGTATGTGTGTGTATGGTCACTAAGGCTTTGTTCACCGGTAGATTGCTGACAACTAACTGCATCATCTCCTTACTGGCCACTGTCGTCAGCTTTCCTCAGTGTAATTTGCAAGCTCATTTCCCATTCCCAGGCTCGCATAGAGCTGTCTATCTATCTATTTATCTATCTATCTATTATGATTTGTAATTATAATATGGAGTCCTGATACTATCATTCCTGCTATGTCCCATGTGCACAAGTTGAGGCAGTAAAGAGAGAGAGAGAGAGAGAGAGAGAGAGAGAGAACTGAAAAGCTTGGACATGTAAAAAGAAGTCTCAATCTCATCTTTGCTTTCCTAAAAAAAAGAAAAAAAGAAAAACACATTCGCTTAACGTGAAAACTTTGGATATATATCGGTACAACAAAAACGTCAGTCTTCAATGATGTCACTATTTTTGCACACAAAAGGACGCCTCGTTTGATATGTACGCTGTTTGAAAAGCCTCTGTACTGCAGGAGACGGCGTGTGTGTGTGTGAGAGAGAGAGAGAGAGAGAGAGAGAGAGAGAGAGAGTTATGGTAGCGTGGTGTGGTAGCGTTGGTGTTGTAGTGTGAGATGTAGAAGTGTGAGGTGCAGCAGTGTGAGGTTAGTGTGGCAGTGTGTGGTGTGGGGGGTAGGGGAGGTGTGGCAGTGTCCTGTGCTGGGCGTTGGGTATGGTCCTGTGTGTGTGTGTGTGTGTGTGTGTGTGTGTGTAAGTAAGTCTGATATACGTGAATATGGGTGTTTTGTGGCACTGTGGGGTGAGGTAGTGTGAGGTGGTGTAGTGTAAGGGTGTGTGGTGTAGTGGTGTTAGTTGTGGTAGTGCCTTAAGGCTGTGAGTGGTGTAGTGTTAGATGTGGTAGTGTTTAATGGTCATGTGTGGTGTGGTAGTGTGTGGTGTGACAGTATTTGGTGTGGTATTATGAGATTAGGAAATAAAGGGGGATAGTGTTCGTTGTGGCTGCGTGAGGTATGGCGCTGTGTGAGGTAAAAGTGAGGTGCAACAGAGTGAGATCAACATAAGACGTGGAAATGTATTTTGTGGCTATGTTAAAAATGGCAGTGTGAGGTGTATTAGTGTGATTTATGTGTGTTGGGTTGACAGTGTGTGGCGTGTTGTGGTGGTGTATGGTGAGGTATTGTGTGCTTATGTGTGGTGTGGCTGTGTGAGGGGTGCTAGTGTGAAGGTGTGTGCTGTTGTAGAGTAAGGTGTGGGTTTGTGGTACAGTAGTGTGTGGAATACTTCATATGGCATTGTGCGGTTTGGTTGTATGTGACATGGCGGAGTAAGGGGTGGTGGTGTGCAGTGTGGTAGTGTGAGCTGTGGCAGTGAGAAGAGGGAGATTGTGTGATGTATGTATGAGGTGTGGTATTGTGGTGAACTAATTTTGATATTGTCTAATGTATGAGTGTGGTAGCGTATGGTGTGGCACTATGATGTGTTAGTGTGTGGTAGTGTGAGGTGTAGCAGAGAGAGAGAGAGAGAGAGAGAGAGAGAGAGAGAGAGAGTTTGAATGTGTGATTATGCGTTATGACTATTTGTATTTGTGACAGCGAGATTTTTTTAAAGATCATAGGACGTGAACATGCAAACAGGTCATCAAAGGTGAATTATTGGCTACTGAACTGGCGGACCACACGGGAAAATGAAATCCAGGGCTCACCATTCCCTAGCCTGAAATAGACAGAGAGACCAATAGATAGAGAGACAGACAGACAGACAGAAAGATAGGCATTTAAGTAGGTAGGTAAGCAGACAGAAGAAAGATGAATTTAACCGTATATAAATAAGTGGAGTGAACAACACACACACACACACACACACACACACACACACACACACACACACACACACACACACACACACACACACAAACACTGTATCGTTTCGTTTCGTTTTCGTTTTTAAAGGCTCCAACATGCTTGCATGTGTCGGCCTTGGTCACCTAATGGCGGTTCTCCACGCTGCACTATCCATTGCAGCCTCCCTGTTCAGTCCCTTAACCCTAAGGTCACACTTAATGACCTCGTCCCATGTCTTTCTCGGTCTACCCCTAATAACCCCACCCCCAATATTAACACTTCTCACCTTCCTCACCCAATTATCATCTCCCATCCTCTCCTCATGTCCAAACCACCTCAATCTACCTCTCCTCATCACAACACCAATACACTCCAGTCCCATCCTACCTCTCAAATCTTCCATTGTAAACCCAGCCCCTCCAGGCCTTGGACGCAGGGACGCACTGCACATCCACCTAATCATTGTCATTTCTGTACGTCTGAGCCGGCGAATGTCTTCCTCCTTCACTGCCCAGGTCTCACTGCCATACAGCATTACACTCCTAACACATGCTGCATACAATGTATATGTATATATATATATATATATATATATATATATATATATATATATATATATATATATATATATATATATATATATATATATATATATATATATATATATATATATACCTTCATTCTTTCCTTGTCCTTCTACCTACGGGTGACATTACACTCCCTGTCCTGTCTTTCTTTCCTTCATTCTTTCCTCTTCCTTCTGCTTGTGGGTGACTCTACACTAAGTGACAAGCCAATATATATATATATATATATATATATATATATATATATATATATATATATATATATATATATATATATATATATATATATATATATATATATTGTTATGGGGGTGTTTATTACGGTGCACTCTTAACCCTTAATTAAACACCAAAAGGGATAAGATAAAGTTTAAGAAAACTAACTTAACTTTACTGTACACTATAACATACACAACCAAAGAAGAAACCAGGGTTCGTTTTACAAAAGAGGAGGATTCTTATAGGCCTCAGAATACAAATATAAAACAAGTTATTTCTTACCTAACCAGAAACCTCTCAGTGGAAGCTATGAACTCACAAAGCTCGAGGAAACGTGCAGACTTTGAAGGTTAAATCCAGATATAAATCACACACTAGTGTAAATGAAGGAGTGAATAAAAAATGGGAAATTGTACACAAACAGCGTGTTTTGTAATCAAAGTCACGTATTGAGTAGTGTTGGGGAAAAGTGCAACACAATGTGACAAAAGTGTAACGTGACAGTAAATGTGTACAAATGTGTACAAATGACAAAATGTGTACAGGGCTGTGTGTACAAAATGAGATAAAAATCTGTCTCTTCACACTTTCCTGGAGCTTATAAAGGTTACTTACTCCGCCTTTCTCAGCTAATTAACCACTAGGCTGTCTTAAAAATAATCTCTGTCCATACAGAAACAATAGAGCCACCTGCTACCAATGAGGGCCTCATACACTTCAGACAGAACCAATTGCGTGCCATCAAGAACGTGACGAAAGTGCCATTTAGGCCTCTAATTGGCAAACATCCCTACTTTGCTCCTCCCACATTATGTCACACCCACAGTTCAAGGACAAGAGGAACTTTCTGCGTAAATTGTGAGAAAAACAACTGGTGTCTTATCAGTTGAGAAGGCAAAAGTGATCGCTTGGGTTTACCCTTACAGGCAGCAAAACTGATAAGAAAAATGATTTACTGTTTTTGAGGCTCGCTTCTCTCTCCTTTCATTATCATCCTGTTTCTATTTCACCCATTCGCTACTGGGGTAACTACGCCAGTGACATCTCCCTTCCTGACATTTCCCAAGGGGAAATTTCTGGATACTGTACAATCAAGTTCTGGATGGGTAATCTGCTAAAACATTACTAACATCTTTTACATGTCTTACATCAAGGGAGTATGCTTGCAAAAATAGGGCCCAGCGGGTCAATCTAAGATTTTTGTCCTTAAACCGGGACAAAATATTCAGAGGGTGGTGATCAGTGTACACTACAACATCACCTGACCCATCGGGTTTTGGAACCACTATGACCGGGGAGCACCATTCACTTTGACAGGACTCGATTAACCCCTGCTGCAACATGTAGTTCAGCTCCTCTCGAATGATGGTCTGCTTCTGAGGACTAGCCTGGTAGGGGGACTGCTTTACAGGGCTGGCATCTCCAACGTCCACATCGTGCTGTGCCACTTCCGTCCGTCCTGGGGTGTCCCGGAAGACATCAGGGAACTTCCTGAGAAGGGCAACAAGCTCAGCACACCGCTCTGCAGTCTAGTGGGAGAGTTTATCAGTCAGTGTACTCCAAGCTTCCGGGTTTTCTCTCCAACTGGTCATCTGGTCCAAAGTCAAAGGGCAGCCCTCGTCCTCCGCCAACTCGACAGCCGACACCACGCATGCAGCACTAGGGGGGTCCGCAAACTTGACAGCCGACACCATGCATGCAGCACTAGGGGAGTCCACGTCTCGCCTGTGGTACTCCTTCAACATATTTATATGGCACAGCCTTCGTTCCTTCCTCAAGTCTGGGGTTAAAATGACATAATTTACTTTGCCTACCCTCTTTTCCACTAGATAAGGGCCCACAAAACTTGCCTGCAGGGGCTGACCATGAATGGGAAGCAAGACAAGAACTTGATCGCCTGGGTGAAACACTCTGTGCCTAACTTTCTTAGAGTGGTTATACCACCTCTTCATCTTCTCCTGAGAGCACTCGAAGTGTGCCCTGGCTACTTTCATACTATAGGCCAGTCTTTCTTTAAATTTTGACGCATAGTCTAGCAAGTTAATTTGGTCATCATCCTTGACCCATTGTTCTTTAAGGAGTTTAAGAGGACCTCTTACTTCATGGCCAAAGATTAACTGAAATGGGACTCGCTCGGCGCCTCTCTCGTTGCAAAAAGTAGGAAAGGCAAACTCTTGTCCCATTCCTTTTCATCAACACATAGTTTTCTAAGCATACTCTTCAAAGTTTGGTGATACCTCTCTAATGCACCTTGACTCTGAGGATGATGTGCTGAGGAAATAATCTGTGAGATTCCTAACTCCTTAAGGGTTTGTCTGAACAGTTTGGAATTAAAATTACTGCCTTGATCCGACTGCACTTCTTTAGGGAGACCAAAACGGGTAAAGAAGGTTAACATCTCCTTTACAACCAATTAAGCTGAAATATTTCTCAAGGGAATGGCTTCAGGATATCTAGTGGCCATGTCTAACATTGTGAGGATGTACTGGTGGCCTGAAGAGGTCTTAGGCAAAGGGCCAACAATGTCCACAAGGACTCTAGTGAATGGGGCTTCAAACACAGGTAGAGGAATCAAAGGAGCCGCAGAGATGGGCTTATTGCCCTTACCGACTAGCTGACAGGTGTGACATGACCTACAGAACCGGGGAGACATCTCGACGGATTCCAGGCCAGTAAAAATGCCGCCAGATGCGAGAGAGAGTCTTCCTCACCCCCAAGTGACCTGCTAAAGAAGAGTCATGAGCAATGGACATTTTTTGCCTATAGGGTCTTGGAACCACCACCTGATGTACAGTCTCCCACTCGTTATCATGAGCAACACTAGGAGGTCTCCATCTTCTCATTAGCATGTTATTTGGTCTTAAATAATAACACTCAGTCAGTTCAGACTCACATTCATTTTCCCTAACTGCTGAGTCAATTAAAGTGGCAATCTTTGGATCAGATCTTTGCATATCAGCTAACTTTGCACTTGCATCAGTTTGGGGAGAATCATCAACCTCTGAGTCATTTAACTGGGCAAAAAAGGTATCACCAAGCCCAATATCATCATCGGCATTGCCAGTGCCATTACTGTCAACATTCTCATGGCTGGCTTTTGCTGTCATAGCTCTAGTTACAGCACATGTGGGAAACAATTTAGGACATGTATCCTCCAACTCTTTAGTCCTATCCTCACTCAGGGGAGTTTTTGACTCGCAGGGAACAGCACTCACCTGTCCACCTGCCAGGTCATTACCCAAAAGGAAAGTGACCCCTTGTACAGGTATACCCTGTAACAAGACACATTCTTTAGGGTCAGCTACATCAACAATCCCCTTCAACATTAGTAACTGTGAAGCTCCTGTGTCTCTAAGTATAGTAACTTCCTTACCACCTTTTCCATCAACTCAAACTAACCCCTTAGAAATAAAGTCAGCAAATAAATGACCTGGGAAGGAGTCACTTTGAGTACTGCTTGGGGGAGGACACTCTGATGGAGTCTTATCACCACTCTCACCTGAACCTGACAGCTGCACTGCTCCAGTCTTACTAGTGTCTAACAATGGCTCTACAGGAGTCTGTCTATCCACCACTGACAGTTCCACTCTGGCCTTATCAACAATATGCACCTGCTGGGGTTGTGTCTGACTACCGCTAACAATATCTGTGGGTGGCTGCTCTCTGTTGGTGTCAAAAGATCCCCAAGAGTTTATCAGGGTAATTGGTTTTATATTAGAACTTTTCCCTCGTTTCTTCCAACACCAATCCTCCAAGTGCCCCGTTTTCTGGCAATACTGGCAAAACCTGACACTTCTTCTTGACCCTCTGGCAACACTGTCCTCACTTAATTTCGTAGAACTAACATGCTCTGGGGTTGCAGTGTTCCCACTAGTGTCACTTGACATTAATTTACCTTTACAAGAAGAAGGGTTCACAAAAACTGGTTGGTTCACTCCTACCCTTAACAAATAACTGAGGCTTACGTTCATGCTTATGAATTATACTATAGTTATCTGCTACAACAGCAGCCTCAGCTAGGGTATCTAAATCTTTTTCCACTAGGTATGTAGCCACATCACTATCTATCTTACCGGTGAAGTTCTCCAAGATCATTAATTCTTTAAGTTTACAGAAATCATCAACTTTCTTAGAATGCAACCATTGATCAAATAAGTCTGTGAGTATTCTAGCATATTCCACATGAGTCTGATCTCTCTGTTTAAAGGTGGATCTAAATTTAAGTCTATATGCCTCTGGCATGAGTTCATAATTATGCTTTGAAAATGGCATCTTTTAAACAATCATAGTTGGCACTTTGATCAACAGATAAAGAAATATAAGCCTCTTGAGCCTTTCCTTTCAAAACACTCTGCAGCAGTACTGTCCAAGAGTTTTTTGGCCACGAGAGACGACCTGCCACCTTTTCAAACATACTTTTTTTTTTTTTTTTTTATGCTAGGAAGAAGGAACCAAAGGCCATGAGCCAGCAGTAACAGTTCCCTCCAAGAGAAAAACAAAATACAATAGAGAGCCAAATTCAAGATCCATTCATTTTGAGATGCCTGGACACACTGCGTTTGAAAGACTAGAGATCATAGGCAGCAGGAAATACAGACAGAGGGAGACAGTTCCAGAGCTGACCTGTTGCATAAATGAAAGACTGGGAGTAACAGTTAACTCTTGCATTAGAGAGCTGGACAGAAAAGGGATGAGAGTTTGCTGCCAGACGGGTGCTACGCGCAAGTCGTAGAGGTGGAGGAATGCAAGCAGACAGTTCAGAGGAGCAGTGACAATTAAAGTAGCGATAGAAAAGAGATAAAGATGCAACAGTGTGGCGAAGAGACAGAGGTTGAAGGGAGTCAGTAAGAAGAGGAGAGTTAATGAGATGAAAAGCCTTTGACTCCACCCTATTGAGAAGAGCTGTATGTGGGGAGCCTCCCCACACATGAGAGTTGTACTCCACACAGGGGCAGATAAAACCCCTGTATAGAGTCAACAATTGTGCAGGGGTAAAGAAAGAGCCGAGTCGGCTTAGCACACCCAATCTCTTGGAAGCAGATTTTACAAGAGATGTAATATGATCTTTCCAAGATAAGTCCCGAGTAAATGAAACCCCAAGCATGTTCAAGGATGATGCAGGATTAAGCTGAATATTATTAAACATTAGTGGGTATACCTGTGGAAGATTTTATTGGGTTGATAGGTGTAAGAACTGAGTCTTAGATGCATTAAAAACAACCATATTATTTTTACCCTAGACAGAGATACGAGCCAAGTCAGACATTAGGTGTGCCATAGCCTCATCCCTTGTTTGTTGAAGTAACTGTTGAGATGGGCGTTGCGGGAACCGAATGGAAAAGTGAAGGGTGGAGTCATCAGCGTATGAGTGGATAGGGTTAGACGTACAGCTCAGAAGATCATTGATGAATAAAAGGAAGAGAGTTGGTGATAGGACAGAGCCCTGAGGAACACCACTGTTGATAGATCTAGGAGAAGAACGATGGCCGTCTACAACAGCGGCTATAGAACGACCAGAAAGGAAGCTAGCGATGAAGGCACAGATAGAAGGATAGAAACCGTAGGAGGGCAGTTTGGAAATTAAAGATTTATGCCAGACTCGATCGAAAGCCTTTGAGATGTCAAGTGCAATGGCAAAGCTTTCGCCAAAGTCCCGAAAGGAGGATGACCAGGAGTCTGAAAGGTAGGTGAGAAGATCACCAGTGGAGCATCCCTGACGGAACCCATACTGATGATCAGAAAGAAGGTTGTGATAGGAAAGATGCCTTAAAATTTTCCTATTGAGAATTGACTCAAAAACTTTTGAAATACAGGACGTTAAAGCAATTGGACGATAGCTGGAGGGTTGGGAGTGGTCACCCTTCTTTGGAACTGGCTGAATGAGAGCAAACTTTCAGCAAGAAGGAAAGGTACAAGTTGACAGACAAAGGCGAAAGAGTTTGCCTAGGCATGGTGTAAGCAAAGAAGCACAGTTCTTGAGAACAACAGGAGGGACCCCATCAGGCCCATATGCCTTGTTAGTACTGAGGCCAGTGATGGCAGAAAATACATCAACTGAAGATATTTTAATGTCAGCCATGAGGAAGTCAGAGGGGAGAAATGATGGAGGAACAGCACCGGAATCGTCTAAGGTGGAATTGGAGGAGAAAGTCTGTGCGAAGAGATCTGCTTTATCAGTAGAAGAAATAGCTACAGAACCATCAGAGTAGAAAAGAGGAGGGAAGGATGATGAGGTAAAGTTGTTAGAAAGATTTTTGGCAAGGTGTCAGAAGGAGTGGGAAGAATTCGAGTTGGAGAGTTGAGAGCATTTAGTATGGATAAAATTATTTTTAGTGGAGCGAAGAACAGACTTAGCACGATTCCGGGCAGAAACGTAAAGACGATGTGATTCAGGGGTGGGTTGGCTCCGGTACCTTTTGTAGGCCCTCTCCTTGTTGCGGACAGCATTAGAACAAGCGTGATTAAACCAAGGCTTTCTTGCGTTAGTCAAAAGATATATGAGAAAGGAATGTATGCTTCCATGCCCGAGAGAATAACCTCCGTAATGCGCAAGGCACACTCAGATGGCTCCCGGCCCTGGAAGCAATAATCATTCCAGGGAAAATCAAAGAAGTACTGCCTGAGGGCTTCCCAGTCCGCGGCTCGAAAATGCCACAGATGACGTTTCCCTGGAGAGTGCACAGGCCGTACCAGAGTGATAGGACAGGTTAAGGTAATAATGTTGTGATCGGAGGAGCCCAACAGAGAGAAAAGATTAACAGAGTAAGCAGAAGGATTAGTTGTGAGGAAGAGGTCAAGTATGTTGGAGCTCTCTCCAAGGCGGTCAGGGATACGGGTAGGGTGCTGTACAAGCTGCTCTAGGTCATTAAGGATAGAAAAGATGTAAGTTTGTTCACCAGGTGGATCCATGAAAGGAGAGGAGAGCCAAAGGTGGTGGTGAACATTGAAATCTCCTAGAATGGAGATTTCAGAGAAAGGAGAAATGGATAGAATGTGTTCCATCATAGAAGTAAGATAGTCGAAGAATTTTTGATAGTCAGTAGAATTAGGGGATAAGTAAACAGCACAGATATATTTAGTCAGAGAATGACAGGAAAGCTGAAGCCAGAGTGTAGAGAATTCAGAAGAATCGAGTTCAGGAACATGAAAGCAAGATATGTCGTTGCGTATATATACACAACAGCCACCTTTGGCTTGAAATGAGTATAGAGAAAGTAGGAGGATACAGAAAAGGGTTTGCTGTCAGTTGCCTCAGACAGCTGAGTCTCCGTTAGAAAAAGAAGGTGAGGTTTAGAGGAGGAGAGGTGGTGCTCAACAGAGCAAAAGTTAGAGGAAAGGCCGCGAATGTTGCAGAAATGAAGAAGAAGAGAGTCAGACAGTGGTTCCAGGCACCTCGAGTCATCATCGGGAGAGGGGCGGATGGAAATACTTGGTGATATCTTGCTCATTTACCCTTTAACCGTGGGCATTGTTTTGACCCGACTGTCCCCCCCCCCCTGACAGGGGTTCCAGCCAAAATGTAAACAAACTTTAAACCTTTATAACTCTGCACAGAATAAATCTAGAGCGAAAAATAAGGTACCATTAGAAAGTACTAACCTTCGGCTGTGCAATGCTGTAGGTTTCATGATTTTGTTGACTATCACTGGATGGGCAATGCCATTAGAAGTGAGTGATCTAAAATCACTATTTTTCGCTCACACACCATTACCTTCGCTCATACACCATTACCAAATGCCAATCTCATTTTGATAATAATACTCTAAACATATATGAACACTGCACATACGATAATCACCACCCGGGGGGTGGGAGGAGGGAGGTGGGGGTCGGCTGGAGTGAAAGAACTTAATAGCTACTCTCCCTTGAAACACTTGGCGCGCGGAAAAAATGCGCGGTATTCAAAATATTCACAAACATTCCAGAATGACACCCGCGGTTTGGTCCAGTTTTTGCAATGTCATTCTGGGATGACACCCGCGGTTAACGGGTTAAAGGGAGGTACTAGCTTAATGTTCCTAGCAACATCAAAAGATTCCTTGGCAGATGAATCACCAGCTCTAGGTAAACTAACAGGGTGCTTCAGTCTGAATTCGTGATCCATTTCCTTTTGTCTCATTTGAGCCTGTAATTCTATTTCCCTCATTTTGGCATTCCATTCTTGTTCCCTCATTTTGGCATTCCATTCTTGTTCCTTCATTTTGGCATTCCATTCTTGTTCCCTCATTCTGGCTTGCACTTCTTGTTCTCTCCTTTTTGCTTGCACTTCTAGTTCCCTCAGCTTAATTCTGGCTAACTCAAGTTGCACTTTGTCACCAGTATCATGAGCAGAAAAATCACAAGGGCCAGGTATCTCCGATGCCAAAGGCTCAGGAGTCAACACCTTGTGCAGTATCAAATGGCTCAGAACTAGCTACAGAAGACTCACTTTGCTCAAACATGGTGTCCAATATTAAATCAAGTAACTTATTCTTAGTTATTGAGGCAGGAAATCTCAACTGTAAACCCTGGGCAAGCAATATGAGCTCGTGTTTTGCAAGTGTTTTCACTCTGGTTCGGGAAGGCTTAGAATCCAAAAATGCTTTCACATCACTATCATTCATTAGGGCCATCATTACTGATTATAATTAAGTAGGTAAGAGTAAGCACTGTGTATGTGGCCAAGGTTGCCAATATTATGTCACAGAGCTATCCTGGCCAGGAGGTCGCCAAATTGTTATGGGGGTGTTTATTACGGTGCACTCTTAACCCTTAATTAAGCACCAAAAGGGATAAGATAAAGTTTAAGAAAACTAACTTAACTTTACTGTACACTATAACATACACAACCAAAGAAGAAACCAGGGTTCGTTTTACAAAAGGGGAGTGATTCTTATAGGCCTCAGAATACAAATATAAAACAAGTTATTTCTTACCTAACCAGAAACCTCTCAGTGGAAGCTAAGTACTCACAAAGCTCGAGGAAACGTGCAGACTTCGAAGGCTAAATCCAGATATAAATCACACACTAGTGTAAATGAAGGAGTGAATCAAAAATGGGAAATTGTACACAAACAGCGTGTTTTGTAATCAAAGTCACGTATTGAGTAGTGTTGGGGAAAAGTGCAACACAATGTGACAAAAGTGTAACGTGACAGTAAATGTGTACAAATGTGTACA
>NC_137013.1:7229844-7359844 GCF_032717465.1 Coenobita brevimanus
GTGTGTGTGTGTGTGTCTGTCCGTCTGTCTGTGCATACCAGTGGTGCACCGGATTCTCAAGGGTCATTCCCACTCCCTGGGGGGGAGGCCTTCTGGGATCCAACCTCCTAGCCTGGTTGAAAGTGTACTACTATGCAGAACTCCTTTTTCCTCTATAAGAAATGGCACTGCCTCAGAGAGCTTCCCATCCTCTCCATAGGTAGTACCACTCGACACAAGACCTGGTTTGTGTGGAAGTCAATTATGGTGCAAAATATCATTTTCCTATGGAAGTAAAAATGTTGTCCTGCAAATCAGTTATGTCCACCTTCTCCTGGTGGACAACCTTCAGGGGCCCAACCTTGCCTAACCTGGCCTGGTTGAAGATTTACTCATACATTGAACAGTTTCGTCTTAATAGGTTAAAAATAATGCGCTGATCATCCGGCAGCCCCTTTCTCCTCCCTTGTATACAAAATAGTCTCACCCTGTCTAAACTTTGAATTTTTTTTTTTTTTTTAGGCGGGGAAGAAGGAACGAAAGGCCATGAGCCAGGAATAAGAGTTCCCTCCAAGAGAAACACAAAATACAATAGAGAGCCAAATTCAAGATCCATTCATTTCGAGATGCCTGGACACACTGCGTTTGAAAGACTGGAGATCATAGGCAGCAGGAAATACAGACAGAGGGAGACAGTTCCAGAGTTGACCTGTTGCATAAATGAAGGACTAGGAGTAACGGTTAACACTTGCATTAGAAAGTTGGACAGAAAAGGAATGAGAGTTTGCTGCCAGACGGGTGCTACGCGCCAGTCGTAGAGGTGGAGGAATGCAAGCAGACAGTTCAGAGGAGCAGTGACCATTAAAGTAGCAATAGAAAAGAGATGAAGATGCAACAGTGCGGTGATGCGACAGAGGTTGAAAGGAGTCAGTAAGAGGAGGAGAGTTAATGAGATGAAAAGCCTTTGACTCCACCCTATTGAGAAGAGCTGTATGTGGGGAGCCTCCCCACACATGAGAGTTGTACTCAACACAGGTGCGGATAAAACCCCTGTATAGAGTCAACAATTGTGCAGGGGTAAAGAAAGAACAGTCAGCTTAGCACACCCAATCTCTTGGAAGCAGATTTTACAAGAGATGTAATATGATCTT
The DNA here is from genome assembly GCF_032717465.1 of Coenobita brevimanus. Classification (NCBI taxonomy): domain Eukaryota; kingdom Metazoa; phylum Arthropoda; class Malacostraca; order Decapoda; family Coenobitidae; genus Coenobita; species Coenobita brevimanus. The sequence goes on from NC_137013.1 coordinate 7,230,975, forward strand.
TCCAAGATAAGTCCCGAGTAAATGAAACCCCAAGCATGTTCAAGGATGAAGTAGGATTAAGCTGAATATTATTAAACATTAGTGGGTATACCTGTGGAAGATTTTGACGGGTTGATAGGTGTAAGAACTGAGTCTTTGAAGCATTTAAAAAAACAAGATTATTTTTACCCCAGTCAGAGATACGAGCCAAGTCAGACATTAGGTGTGCCATAGCCTCATCCCTTGTTTGTTGAAGTAACTGTTGAGATGGGCGTTGCGGGAACCGAATGGAAAGGTGAAGGGTGGAGCCATCAGCATATGAGTGGATAGGGTTAGATGTACAGCTTAGAAGGTCATTGATGAATAAAAGGAAGAGAGTTGGTGATAGGACAGAGCCCTGAGGAACACCACTGTTGACAGATCTAGGAGAAGAACGATGGCCGTCTACAACAGCGGCTATAGAACGACCAGAAAGGAAGCTAGCGATGAAGACACAGATAGAGGGATAGAAACCGTAGGAGGGCAGTTTGGAAAATAAAGATTTATGCCAGACTCGATCGAAAGCCTTTGAGATGTCAAGTACAATGGCAAAGCTTTCGCCAAAGTTCCGAAAGGAGGATGACCAGGAGTCTGAAAGGTAGGTGAGAAGATCGCCAGTGGAGCATCCCTGACGGAACCCGTACTGACGATCAGAAAGAAGGTTGTGATAGGAAGGATGCCTTAAAATTTTTCTATTGAGAATTGACTCAAAAACTTTTGAAATACGGGATGTTAAAGCAATTAGACGATAGTTGGAGGGTTGGGAGTGGTCACCCTTCTTTGGGACTGGCTGAATGAGAGCAAACTTCCAGCAAGAAGGAAAGGTACAAGTTGACAGACAAAGGCGAAAGAGTTTGCCTAGGCAGGGTGTAAGCACAGAAGCACAGTTCTTGAGAACAACAGGAGGGACTCCATCAGGTCCATATGCCTTGTTAGTATTGAGGCCAGTGATGGCAGAAAATACATCAACTGAAGAAATTTTAATGTCAGCCATGAGGAACTCAGAGGCAGGAAGTGATGGAGGAACAGCACCGGAATCGTCTAAGGTAGAATTGCAGGAGAAAGTCTGTGTGAAGAGATCTTCTTTATCAGTAGAAGAAATAGCTACAGATCCATCAGAGTAGAAAAGAGGAGGGAAGGATGATGAGGTAAAGTTGTTAGAAAAGTTTTTGGCAAGGTGCCAGAAGGAGCGGGAAGAATTCGAGTTGGAGAGTTGAGAGTATTTAGTATGGATGAAATTATTTTTAGCAGAGCGAAGAACAGACTTAGCACGATTCCGGGCAGAAACGTAAAGATGATGTGATTCAGGGGTGGGTTGGCTCCGGTACCTTTTGTAGGCCCTCTCCTTGTTGTGGACAACATTAGAACAAGCGTGATTAAACCAAGGCTTTCTTGCATTAGTCAAAGGATATAAGAAAGGAATGTATGCTTCCATGCCTAAGAGAATAAGCTCCGTAATGCGCAAGGCGCACTCAGATGGCTCCCGGCCATGGAAGCAATAATCATTCCAGGGAACTCAACGAAGTACTGCCTGAGGGCCTCCCAATCCGCAGCTCGAAAATGCCACAGGCGACATTTCCCTGGAGGGTCCACAGGCCGTACCAGAGTGATAGGACAGGTTAAGGTGATAAGGTTGTGATCGGAGGAGCCCAACGGAGAGAAAAGATTAACAGTGTAAGCAGATGGATTAGTTGTGAGGAAGAGGTCAAGTATGTTGGAGCTCTCTCCAAGGCGGTCTGGGATACAGGTAGGGTGCTGTACAAGCTGCTCTAGGTCATTAAGGATAGAAAAGATGTAAGTTTGTTCACCAGGTGGATCCATGAAAGGAGAGGAGAGCCAAAGGTGGTGGTGAACATTGAAATCTCCTAGAATGGAGATTTCAGAGAAAGGAGAAATGGATAGAATGTGTTCCATCATAGAAGTAAGATAGTCGAAGAATTTTTGATAGTCAGTAGAATTAGGGGATAAGTAAACAGCACAGATATATTTAGTCAGAGAATGACAGGAAAGCTGAAGCCAGAGTGTAGAGAATTCAGAAGAATCGAGTTCAGGAACATGAAAGCAAGATATGTCGTTGCGTATATATACACAACAGCCACCTTTGGCTTGAAATGAGTATAGAGAAAGTAGGAGGATACAGAAAAGGGTTTGCTGTCAGTTGCCTCAGACAGCTGAGTCTCCGTTAGAAAAAGAAGGTGAGGTTTAGAGGAGGAGAGGTGGTGCTCAACAGAGCAAAAGTTAGAGGAAAGGCCGCGAATGTTGCAGAAATGAAGAAGAAGAGAGTCAGACAGTGGTTCCAGGCACCTCGAGTCATCATCGGGAGAGTTGCGGATGGAAATACTTGGTGATATCTTGCTCATTTACCCTTTAACCGTGGGCATTGTTTTGACCCGACTGTCCCCCCCCCCCCTGACAGGGGTTCCAGCCAAAATGTAAACAAACTTTAAACCTTTATAACTCTGCACAGAATAAATCTAGAGTGAAAAATAAGGTACCATTAGAAAGTACTAACCTTCGGCTGTGCAATGCTGTAGGTTTCATGATTTTGTTGACTATCACTGGATGGGCAATGCCATTAGAAGTGAGCGATCTAAAATCACTATTTTTCGCTCACACACCATTACCTTCGCTCATACACCATTACCAAATGCCAATCTCATTTTGATAATAATACTCTAAACATATATGAACACTGCACATACGATAATCACCACCCGGGGGGTGGGAGGAGGGAGGTGGGGGTCGGCTGGAGTGAAAGAACTTAATAGCTACTCTCCCTTGAAACACTTGGCGCGCGGAAAAAATGCGCGGTATTCAAAATATTCACAAACATTCCAGAATGACACCCGCGGTTTGGTCCAGTTTTTGCAATGTCATTCTGGGATGACACCCGCGGTTAACGGGTTAAAGGGAGGTACTAGCTTAATGTTCCTAGCAACATCAAAAGATTCCTTGGCAGATGAATCACCAGCTCTAGGTAAACTAACAGGGTGCTTCAGTCTGAATTCGTGATCCATTTCCTTTTGTCTCATTTGAGCCTGTAATTCTATTTCCCTCATTTTGGCATTCCATTCTTGTTCCCTCATTTTGGCATTCCATTCTTGTTCCTTCATTTTGGCATTCCATTCTTGTTCCCTCATTCTGGCTTGCACTTCTTGTTCTCTCCTTTTTGCTTGCACTTCTAGTTCCCTCAGCTTAATTCTGGCTAACTCAAGTTGCACTTTGTCACCAGTATCATGAGCAGAAAAATCACAAGGGCCAGGTATCTCCGATGCCAAAGGCTCAGGGTCAACACCTTGTGCAGTATCAAATGGCTCAGAACTAGCTACAGAAGACTCACTTTGCTCAAACATGGTGTCCAATATTAAATCAAGTAACTTATTCTTAGTTATTGAGGCAGGAAATCTCAACTGTAAACCCTGGGCAAGCAATATGAGCTCGTGTTTTGCAAGTGTTTTCACTCTGGTTCGGGAAGGCTTAGAATCCAAAAATGCTTTCACATCACTATCATTCATTAGGGCCATCATTACTGATTATAATTAAGTAGGTAAGAGTAAGCACTGTGTATGTGGCCAAGGTTGCCAATATTATGTCACAGAGCTATCCTGGCCAGGAGGTCGCCAAATTGTTATGGGGGTGTTTATTACGGTGCACTCTTAACCCTTAATTAAGCACCAAAAGGGATAAGATAAAGTTTAAGAAAACTAACTTAACTTTACTGTACACTATAACATACACAACCAAAGAAGAAACCAGGGTTCGTTTTACAAAAGGGGAGGATTCTTATAGGCCTCAGAATACAAATATAAAACAAGTTATTTCTTACCTAACCAGAAACCTCTCAGTGGAAGCTAAGTACTCACAAAGCTCGAGGAAACGTGCAGACTTCGAAGGCTAAATCCAGATATAAATCACACACTAGTGTAAATGAAGGAGTGAATCAAAAATGGGAAATTGTACACAAACAGCGTGTTTTGTAATCAAAGTCACGTATTGAGTAGTGTTGGGGAAAAGTGCAACACAATGTGACAAAAGTGTAACGTGACAGTAAATGTGTACAAATGTGTACAAATGACAAAATGTGTACAGGGTTGTGTGTACAAAATGAGATAAAAATCTCTCTTCACACTTTCCTGGAGCTTATAAAGGTTACTTACTCCGCCTTTCTCAGCTAATTAACCACTAGGCTGTCTTAAAAATAATCTCTGTCCATACAGAAACAATAGAGCCACCTGCTACCAATGAGGGCCTCATACACTTCAGACAAAACTAATTGCGTGCCATCAAGAACGTGACGAAAGCGCCATTTAGGCCTCTAATTGGCAAACATCCCTACTTTGCTCCTCCCACATTATGTCACACCCACAGTTCAAGGACAAGAGGAACTTTCTGCGTAAATTGTGAGAAAAACAACTGGTGTCTTATCAGTTGAGAAGGCAGAAGTGACCGCTCGCTCGGGTTTACCCTTACAGGTAGCAAAACTGATAAGAGAAATAATTTACTGGTTTTGAGGCTCGCTTCTCTCTCCTTTAATTATCATCCTGTTTCTATTTCACCCATTCGCTACTGGGGTAACTTCGCCAGTGACAATATATATATATATATATATATATATACTGGGGTAACTTCGCCAGTGACAATATATATATATATATATATATATATATATATATATATATATATATATATATATATATATATATATATCATCATCAGCCGTTTGAGTATCCACTGCAGGACCAGCGTATCCCGACCGAAGTCGGGACGATACAGCCAATGTACAGTATCTTACCAAGTGGCTTAGGCTGTCTGGTAGAGATTGTATGTAGGGTGAGAAGTGCTTGTAGGTGTAATTGTTCTGTTAGAGTGGCTTTGGATGTGTGTGTAGTCTGTGAACCAAGTGTAATTGGCCCGCACAAGCCGACTGGGTGGAAGCATACTTTACAGTAAGCAACACTGGTTCAACCACAACACCCCTTGTGCCAGCCACTTAGGCTGTCTGGTAGAGATTGTATGTAGGGTGAGAAGTGCTTGTAGGTATAATTGTACTGTTGGAGTGGCTTTGGATGTGTGTGTGCACTCTGTGAACCAAGTGTAATCGGCCCGCGCAAGCCAACTGGGTGCAAGCATACTTTACAGTAAGCGAACACTGGTTCAACCACAACACCCCTGTGCCAGCCAATGCAGTGCGTGGCCTGTTAAACACTCCCAAAGTTTATTACCCTGGCAGGGAGCGAACCCTGGCCCACCCGTGTATGAAATGCACACTCTACGACTGTACCACAGAGGCTCCATATATATATATATATATATATATATATATATATATATATATATATATATATATAAACTGTGTGTGTGTGTGTGTGTGTGTGTGTGTGTGTGTGTGTGTGTGTTAAATAGATACCAGTAGTTTCATCTGGACTGATTTTTCCATCCTTCTGATGAATAATCAGTTTAAGAGGGAATTTTCACATCCGAGGATGTAGATAGTTTTCAATGTTCACTATTAAAGGTTTTTGTAAGTTGATAGCAGCGAAAAGAAAGAAAGAAAAAAAAAGAATCACAGTGATTCTGTAAAGTCCCACTCCACCACAGCAGAATGTTTGAAACTGGAGACTCACAGTAAATGCCAGTAATACCATAGTCAGACCTAGCAAGGAAAAAAAAACACCTTTGATGGCCACATCCATCCGTGTCGAATTTTAATGGGAAAAAAATAATCATTTATGTTAGCTGGAGGTCCCCTTGGATATTACCTTGTTAAACCCTGATCTTAGTGGAGATTTACCTCTATACAAAACTTCGTTTGCCTCGTAAAAAAAGAAAAAAAGAAAAATAGAAATATGTCCACAGGACAGGAATCCCCGCCATGGGTTACAGTTGTCTCGTGATCAAAAAGGTCAAGGTCATCAAATTTTGGCATAGTTAAAGTGCTCTTGCCAAGATGCATCTGATAAATCAGTTATATGAAGGCATCCTTTATAGTGTTCAAGAAAATGAGGTAAATGCAAATTCAAGAAATGTGAAGTGAAGGTCATTTGAAAGGTCTGGGTCATCAAAGTTTGGCATGGATGATATGCTCTCACCAATATGGACCTGTGTACGAAGTTTAATGAAGGTTTCTTTAACAGTTTCTTCGGAAATGAGCTAAACGCAAATCGGGACGGACAGACGGACGGACGACGGACACGACCAACACTATATGCCCCGGACACACACATGGCAGGGCATAAAAAGGAAAGAAAAAACAGTATTCGTGCATAATGGAGTTGTCCCCCATGGATCCCCCTTCCCCCCTCTCAGATGAAGGAGTCCTGTCCTGCCTAAAACCTGGTCTGGGTGGAGCTGTAACACAGTTCAAAGTCCCATTTTCTTTATATATATATATATCTATTTCCATCTCTCTCTCTCTCTCTCTCTCTCTCTCTCTCTCTCTATATATATATATATATATATATATATATATATCTGTGTGTGTGTGTGTGTGTGTGTGTGTGTGTGTGTGTGTGTGTGTGTGTGTGTGTGTCTGTCCGTCTGTCTGTGCATACCAGTGGTGCACCGGATTCTCAAGGGTCATTCCCACTCCCTGGGGGGGAGGCCTTCTGGGATCCAACCTCCTAGCCTGGTTGAAAGTGTACTACTATGCAGAACTCCTTTTTCCTCTATAAGAAATGGCACTGCCTCAGAGAGCTTCCCATCCTCTCCATAGGTAGTACCACTCGACACAAGACCTGGTTTGTGTGGAAGTCAATTATGGTGCAAAATATCATTTTCCTATGGAAGTAAAAATGTTGTCCTGCAAATCAGTTATGTCCACCTTCTCCTGGTGGACAACCTTCAGGGGCCCAACCTTGCCTAACCTGGCCTGGTTGAAGATTTACTCATACATTGAACAGTTTCGTCTTAATAGGTTAAAAATAATGCGCTGATCATCCGGCAGCCCCTTTCTCCTCCCTGGGAGACAAAAGAGTCTCACCCTGTCTAAACTTGGACTGTTTTTTTTTTTTTATGCGAGGAAGAAGGAACCAAAGGCCATGAGCCTGCAATAAGAGTTCCCTCCAAGAGAAAAACAAAATACAATAGAGAGCCAAATTCAAGATCCATTCATTTCGAGATGCCTGGACACACTGCGTTTGAAAGACTGGAGATCATAGGCAGCAGGAAATACAGACAGAGGGAGACAGTTCCAGAGTTGACCTGTTGCATAAATGAAGGACTAGGAGTAACGGTTAACACTTGCATTAGAAAGTTGGACAGAAAAGGAATGAGAGTTTGCTGCCAGACGGGTGCTACGCGCCAGTCGTAGAGGTGGAGGAATGCAAGCAGACAGTTCAGAGGAGCAGTGACCATTAAAGTAGCAATAGAAAAGAGATGAAGATGCAACAGTGCGGTGATGCGACAGAGGTTGAAAGGAGTCAGTAAGAGGAGGAGAGTTAATGAGATGAAAAGCCTTTGACTCCACCCTATTGAGAAGAGCTGTATGTGGGGAGCCTCCCCACACATGAGAGTTGTACTCAACACAGGTGCGGATAAAACCCCTGTATAGAGTCAACAATTGTGCAGGGGTAAAGAAAGAACAGTCAGCTTAGCACACCCAATCTCTTGGAAGCAGATTTTACAAGAGATGTAATATGATCTTTCCAAGATAAGTCCCGAGTAAATGAAACCCCAAGCATGTTCAAGGATGAAGTAGGATTAAGCTGAATATTATTAAACATTAGTGGGTATACCTGTGGAAGATTTTGACGGGTTGATAGGTGTAAGAACTGAGTCTTTGAAGCATTTAAAAAAACAAGATTATTTTTACCCCAGTCAGAGATACGAGCCAAGTCAGACATTAGGTGTGCCATAGCCTCATCCCTTGTTTGTTGAAGTAACTGTTGAGATGGGCGTTGCGGGAACCGAATGGAAAGGTGAAGGTGGAGCCATCAGCATATGAGTGGATAGGGTTAGATGTACAGCTTAGAAGGTCATTGATGAATAAAAGGAAGAGAGTTGGTGATAGGACAGAGCCCTGAGGAACACCACTGTTGACAGATCTAGGAGAAGAACGATGGCCGTCTACAACAGCGGCTATAGAACGACCAGAAAGGAAGCTAGCGATGAAGACACAGATAGAGGGATAGAAACCGTAGGAGGGCAGTTTGGAAAATAAAGATTTATGCCAGACTCGATCGAAAGCCTTTGAGATGTCAAGTACAATGGCAAAGCTTTCGCCAAAGTTCCGAAAGGAGGATGACCAGGAGTCTGAAAGGTAGGTGAGAAGATCGCCAGTGGAGCATCCCTGACGGAACCCGTACTGACGATCAGAAAGAAGGTTGTGATAGGAAGGATGCCTTAAAATTTTTCTATTGAGAATTGACTCAAAAACTTTTGAAATACGGGATGTTAAAGCAATTAGACGATAGTTGGAGGGTTGGGAGTGGTCACCCTTCTTTGGGACTGGCTGAATGAGAGCAAACTTCCAGCAAGAAGGAAAGGTACAAGTTGACAGACAAAGGCGAAAGAGTTTGCCTAGGCAGGGTGTAAGCACAGAAGCACAGTTCTTGAGAACAACAGGAGGGACTCCATCAGGTCCATATGCCTTGTTAGTATTGAGGCCAGTGATGGCAGAAAATACATCAACTGAAGAAATTTTAATGTCAGCCATGAGGAACTCAGAGGCAGGAAGTGATGGAGGAACAGCACCGGAATCGTCTAAGGTAGAATTGCAGGAGAAAGTCTGTGTGAAGAGATCTTCTTTATCAGTAGAAGAAATAGCTACAGATCCATCAGAGTAGAAAAGAGGAGGGAAGGATGATGAGGTAAAGTTGTTAGAAAAGTTTTTGGCAAGGTGCCAGAAGGAGCGGGAAGAATTCAAGTTGGAGAGTTGAGAGTATTTAGTATGGATGAAATTATTTTTAGCAGAGCGAAGAACAGACTTAGCACGATTCCGGGCAGAAACGTAAAGATGATGTGATTCAGGGGTGGGTTGGCTCCGGTACCTTTTGTAGGCCCTCTCCTTGTTGTGGACAACATTAGAACAAGCGTGATTAAACCAAGGCTTTCTTGCATTAGTCAAAGGATATAAGAAAGGAATGTATGCTTCCATGCCTAAGAGAATAAGCTCCGTAATGCGCAAGGCGCACTCAGATGGCTCCCGGCCATGGAAGCAATAATCATTCCAGGGGAAATCAAAGAAGTACTGCCTGAGGGCCTCCCAATCCGCAGCTCGAAAATGCCACAGGCGACATTTCCCTGGAGGGTCCACAGGCCGTACCAGAGTGATAGGACAGGTTAAGGTGATAAGGTTGTGATCGGAGGAGCCCAACGGAGAGAAAAGATTAACAGTGTAAGCAGATGGATTAGTTGTGAGGAAGAGGTCAAGTATGTTGGAGCTCTCTCCAAGGCGGTCTGGGATACAGGTAGGGTGCTGTACAAGCTGCTCTAGGTCATTAAGGATAGAAAAGATGTAAGTTTGTTCACCAGGTGGATCCATGAAAGGAGAGGAGAGCCAAAGGTGGTGGTGAACATTGAAATCTCCTAGAATGGAGATTTCAGAGAAAGGAGAAATGGATAGAATGTGTTCCATCATAGAAGTAAGATAGTCGAAGAATTTTTGATAGTCAGTAGAATTAGGGGATAAGTAAACAGCACAGATATATTTAGTCAGAGAATGACAGGAAAGCTGAAGCCAGAGTGTAGAGAATTCAGAAGAATCGAGTTCAGGAACATGAAAGCAAGATATGTCGTTGCGTATATATACACAACAGCCACCTTTGGCTTGAAATGAGTATAGAGAAAGTAGGAGGATACAGAAAAGGGTTTGCTGTCAGTTGCCTCAGACAGCTGAGTCTCCGTTAGAAAAAGAAGGTGAGGTTTAGAGGAGGAGAGGTGGTGCTCAACAGAGCAAAAGTTAGAGGAAAGGCCGCGAATGTTGCAGAAAATGAAGAAGAAGAGAGTCAGACAGTGGTTCCAGGCACCTCGAGTCATCATCGGGAGAGTTGCGGATGGAAATACTTGGTGATATCTTGCTCATTTACCCTTTAACCGTGGGCATTGTTTTGACCCGACTGTCCCCCCCCCCCCTGACAGGGGTTCCAGCCAAAATGTAAACAAACTTTAAACCTTTATAACTCTGCACAGAATAAATCTAGAGTGAAAAATAAGGTACCATTAGAAAGTACTAACCTTCGGCTGTGCAATGCTGTAGGTTTCATGATTTTGTTGACTATCACTGGATGGGCAATGCCATTAGAAGTGAGCGATCTAAAATCACTATTTTTCGCTCACACACCATTACCTTCGCTCATACACCATTACCAAATGCCAATCTCATTTTGATAATAATACTCTAAACATATATGAACACTGCACATACGATAATCACCACCCGGGGGGTGGGAGGAGGGAGGTGGGGGTCGGCTGGAGTGAAAGAACTTAATAGCTACTCTCCCTTGAAACACTTGGCGCGCGGAAAAAATGCGCGGTATTCAAAATATTCACAAACATTCCAGAATGACACCCGCGGTTTGGTCCAGTTTTTGCAATGTCATTCTGGGATGACACCCGCGGTTAACGGGTTAAAGGGAGGTACTAGCTTAATGTTCCTAGCAACATCAAAAGATTCCTTGGCAGATGAATCACCAGCTCTAGGTAAACTAACAGGGTGCTTCAGTCTGAATTCGTGATCCATTTCCTTTTGTCTCATTTGAGCCTGTAATTCTATTTCCCTCATTTTGGCATTCCATTCTTGTTCCCTCATTTTGGCATTCCATTCTTGTTCCTTCATTTTGGCATTCCATTCTTGTTCCCTCATTCTGGCTTGCACTTCTTGTTCTCTCCTTTTTGCTTGCACTTCTAGTTCCCTCAGCTTAATTCTGGCTAACTCAAGTTGCACTTTGTCACCAGTATCATGAGCAGAAAAATCACAAGGGCCAGGTATCTCCGATGCCAAAGGCTCAGGGTCAACACCTTGTGCAGTATCAAATGGCTCAGAACTAGCTACAGAAGACTCACTTTGCTCAAACATGGTGTCCAATATTAAATCAAGTAACTTATTCTTAGTTATTGAGGCAGGAAATCTCAACTGTAAACCCTGGGCAAGCAATATGAGCTCGTGTTTTGCAAGTGTTTTCACTCTGGTTCGGGAAGGCTTAGAATCCAAAAATGCTTTCACATCACTATCATTCATTAGGGCCATCATTACTGATTATAATTAAGTAGGTAAGAGTAAGCACTGTGTATGTGGCCAAGGTTGCCAATATTATGTCACAGAGCTATCCTGGCCAGGAGGTCGCCAAATTGTTATGGGGGTGTTTATTACGGTGCACTCTTAACCCTTAATTAAGCACCAAAAGGGATAAGATAAAGTTTAAGAAAACTAACTTAACTTTACTGTACACTATAACATACACAACCAAAGAAGAAACCAGGGTTCGTTTTACAAAAGGGGAGGATTCTTATAGGCCTCAGAATACAAATATAAAACAAGTTATTTCTTACCTAACCAGAAACCTCTCAGTGGAAGCTAAGTACTCACAAAGCTCGAGGAAACGTGCAGACTTCGAAGGCTAAATCCAGATATAAATCACACACTAGTGTAAATGAAGGAGTGAATCAAAAATGGGAAATTGTACACAAACAGCGTGTTTTGTAATCAAAGTCACGTATTGAGTAGTGTTGGGGAAAAGTGCAACACAATGTGACAAAAGTGTAACGTGACAGTAAATGTGTACAAATGTGTACAAATGACAAAATGTGTACAGGGTTGTGTGTACAAAATGAGATAAAAATCTCTCTTCACACTTTCCTGGAGCTTATAAAGGTTACTTACTCCGCCTTTCTCAGCTAATTAACCACTAGGCTGTCTTAAAAATAATCTCTGTCCATACAGAAACAATAGAGCCACCTGCTACCAATGAGGGCCTCATACACTTCAGACAAAACTAATTGCGTGCCATCAAGAACGTGACGAAAGCGCCATTTAGGCCTCTAATTGGCAAACATCCCTACTTTGCTCCTCCCACATTATGTCACACCCACAGTTCAAGGACAAGAGGAACTTTCTGCGTAAATTGTGAGAAAAACAACTGGTGTCTTATCAGTTGAGAAGGCAGAAGTGACCGCTCGCTCGGGTTTACCCTTACAGGTAGCAAAACTGATAAGAGAAATAATTTACTGGTTTTGAGGCTCGCTTCTCTCTCCTTTAATTATCATCCTGTTTCTATTTCACCCATTCGCTACTGGGGTAACTTCGCCAGTGACAATATATATATATATATATATATATATATATACTGGGGTAACTTCGCCAGTGACAATATATATATATATATATATATATATATATATATATATATATATATATATATATATATATATATATATATATATATATATCATCATCAGCCGTTTGAGTATCCACTGCAGGACCAGCGTATCCCGACCGAAGTCGGGACGATACAGCCAATGTACAGTATCTTACCAAGTGGCTTAGGCTGTCTGGTAGAGATTGTATGTAGGGTGAGAAGTGCTTGTAGGTGTAATTGTTCTGTTAGAGTGGCTTTGGATGTGTGTGTAGTCTGTGAACCAAGTGTAATTGGCCCGCACAAGCCGACTGGGTGGAAGCATACTTTACAGTAAGCAACACTGGTTCAACCACAACACCCCTTGTGCCAGCCACTTAGGCTGTCTGGTAGAGATTGTATGTAGGGTGAGAAGTGCTTGTAGGTATAATTGTACTGTTGGAGTGGCTTTGGATGTGTGTGTGCACTCTGTGAACCAAGTGTAATCGGCCCGCGCAAGCCAACTGGGTGCAAGCATACTTTACAGTAGCGAACACTGGTTCAACCACAACACCCCTGTGCCAGCCAATGCAGTGCGTGGCCTGTTAAACACTCCCAAAGTTTATTACCCTGGCAGGGAGCGAACCCTGGCCCACCCGTGTATGAAATGCACACTCTACGACTGTACCACAGAGGCTCCATATATATATATATATATATATATATATATATATATATATATATATATATAAACTGTGTGTGTGTGTGTGTGTGTGTGTGTGTGTGTGTGTGTGTGTTAAATAGATACCAGTAGTTTCATCTGGACTGATTTTTCCATCCTTCTGATGAATAATCAGTTTAAGAGGGAATTTTCACATCCGAGGATGTAGATAGTTTTCAATGTTCACTATTAAAGGTTTTTGTAAGTTGATAGCAGCGAAAAGAAAGAAAGAAAAAAAAAGAATCACAGTGATTCTGTAAAGTCCCACTCCACCACAGCAGAATGTTTGAAACTGGAGACTCACAGTAAATGCCAGTAATACCATAGTCAGACCTAGCAAGGAAAAAAAAAAAAAAAACACCTTTGATGGCCACATCCATCCGTGTCGAATTTTAATGGGAAAAAAAAATAATCATTTATGGTAGCTGGCGGACCCCAAGGATATTACCTTGTTAAACCCTGATCTGAGTGGAGATTTACCTCTATACAAAACTTCGTTTGCCTCGTAAAAAAAAGAAAAAAAAGAAAAATAGAAATATGTCCACAGGACAGGAATCCCCATGCCATGGGTTACAGTTGTCTCGTGATCAAAAAGGTCAAGGTCATCAAATTTTGGCATAGTTAAAGTGCTCTTGCCAAGATGCATCTGATAAATCAGTTATATGAAGGCATCCTTTATAGTGTTCAAGAAAATGAGGTAAATGCAAATTCAAGAAATGTGAAGTGAAGGTCATTTGAAAGGTCTGGGTCATCAAAGTTTGGCATGGATGATATGCTCTCACCAATATGGACCTGTGTACGAAGTTTAATGAAGGTTTCTTTAACAGTTTCTTCGGAAATGAGCTAAACGCAAATCGGGACGGACAGACGGACGGACGACGGACACGACCAACACTATATGCCCCGGACACACACATGGCGGGGCATAAAAAGGAAAGAAAAAACAGTATTCGTGCATAATGGAGTTGTCCCCCATGGATCCCCCTTCCCCCCTCTCAGATGAAGGAGTCCTGTCCTGCCTAAAACCTGGTCTGGGTGGAGCTGTAACACAGTTCAAAGTCCCATTTTCTTTATATATATATATATCTATTTCCATCTCTCTCTCTCTCTCTCTCTCTCTCTCTCTCTCTCTATATATATATATATATATCTGTGTGTGTGTGTGTGTGTGTGTGTGTGTGTGTGTGTGTGTGTGTGTGTGTGTGTGTCTGTCCGTCTGTCTGTGCATACCAGTGGTGCACCGGATTCTCAAGGGTCATTCCCACTCCCTGGGGGGGAGGCCTTCTGGGATCCAACCTCCTAGCCTGGTTGAAAGTGTACTACTATGCAGAACTCCTTTTTCCTCTATAAGAAATGGCACTGCCTCAGAGAGCTTCCCATCCTCTCCATAGGTAGTACCACTCGACACAAGACCTGGTTTGTGTGGAAGTCAATTATGGTGCAAAATATCATTTTCCTATGGAAGTAAAAATGTTGTCCTGCAAATCAGTTATGTCCACCTTCTCCTGGTGGACAACCTTCAGGGGCCCAACCTTGCCTAACCTGGCCTGGTTGAAGATTTACTCATACATTGAACAGTTTCGTCTTAATAGGTTAAAAATAATGCGCTGATCATCCGGCAGCCCCTTTCTCCTCCCTGGGAGACAAAAGAGTCTCACCCTGTCTAAACTTGGACTGTTTTTTTTTTTTTATGCGAGGAAGAAGGAACCAAAGGCCATGAGCCTGCAATAAGAGTTCCCTCCAAGAGAAAAACAAAATACAATAGAGAGCCAAATTCAAGATCCATTCATTTCGAGATGCCTGGACACACTGCGTTTGAAAGACTGGAGATCATAGGCAGCAGGAAATACAGACAGAGGGAGACAGTTCCAGAGTTGACCTGTTGCATAAATGAAGGACTAGGAGTAACGGTTAACTCTTGCATTAGAAAGTTGGACAGAAAAGGAATGAGAGTTTGCTGCCAGACGGGTGCTACGCGCCAGTCGTAGAGGTGGAGGAATGCAAGCAGACAGTTCAGAGGAGCAGTGACCATTAAAGTAGCAATAGAAAAGAGATGAAGATGCAACAGTGCGGTGATGCGACAGAGGTTGAAGGGAGTCAGTAAGAGGAGGAGAGTTAATGAGATGAAAAGCCTTTGACTCCACCCTATTGAGAAGAGCTGTATGTGGGGAGCCTCCCCACACATGAGAGTTGTACTCAACACAGGTGCGGATAAAACCCCTGTATAGAGTCAACAATTGTGCAGGGGTAAAGAAAGAACAGTCAGCTTAGCACACCCAATCTCTTGGAAGCAGATTTTACAAGAGATGTAATATGATCTTTCCAAGATAAGTCCCGAGTAAATGAAACCCCAAGCATGTTCAAGGATGAAGTAGGATTAAGCTGAATATTATTAAACATTAGTGGGTATACCTGTGGAAGATTTTGACGGGTTGATAGGTGTAAGAACTGAGTCTTTGAAGCATTTAAAAAAACAAGATTATTTTTACCCCAGTCAGAGATACGAGCCAAGTCAGACATTAGGTGTGCCATAGCCTCATCCCTTGTTTGTTGAAGTAACTGTTGAGATGGGCGTTGCGGGAACCGAATGGAAAGGTGAAGGGTGGAGCCATCAGCATATGAGTGGATAGGGTTAGATGTACAGCTTAGAAGGTCATTGATGAATAAAAGGAAGAGAGTTGGTGATAGGACAGAGCCCTGAGGAACACCACTGTTGACAGATCTAGGAGAAGAACGATGGCCGTCTACAACAGCGGCTATAGAACGACCAGAAAGGAAGCTAGCGATGAAGACACAGATAGAGGGATAGAAACCGTAGGAGGGCAGTTTGGAAAATAAAGATTTATGCCAGACTCGATCGAAAGCCTTTGAGATGTCAAGTACAATGGCAAAGCTTTCGCCAAAGTTCCGAAAGGAGGATGACCAGGAGTCTGAAAGGTAGGTGAGAAGATCGCCAGTGGAGCATCCCTGACGGAACCCGTACTGACGATCAGAAAGAAGGTTGTGATAGGAAGGATGCCTTAAAATTTTTCTATTGAGAATTGACTCAAAAACTTTTGAAATACGGGATGTTAAAGCAATTAGACGATAGTTGGAGGGTTGGGAGTGGTCACCCTTCTTTGGGACTGGCTGAATGAGAGCAAACTTCCAGCAAGAAGGAAAGGTACAAGTTGACAGACAAAGGCGAAAGAGTTTGCCTAGGCAGGGTGTAAGCACAGAAGCACAGTTCTTGAGAACAACAGGAGGGACTCCATCAGGTCCATATGCCTTGTTAGTATTGAGGCCAGTGATGGCAGAAAATACATCAACTGAAGAAATTTTAATGTCAGCCATGAGGAACTCAGAGGCAGGAAGTGATGGAGGAACAGCACCGGAATCGTCTAAGGTAGAATTGCAGGAGAAAGTCTGTGTGAAGAGATCTTCTTTATCAGTAGAAGAAATAGCTACAGAACCATCAGAGTAGAAAAGAGGAGGGAAGGATGATGAGGTAAAGTTGTTAGAAAAGTTTTTGGCAAGGTGCCAGAAGGAGCGGGAAGAATTCGAGTTGGAGAGTTGAGAGTATTTAGTATGGATGAAATTATTTTTAGCAGAGCGAAGAACAGACTTAGCACGATTCCGGGCAGAAACGTAAAGATGATGTGATTCAGGGGTGGGTTGGCTCCGGTACCTTTTGTAGGCCCTCTCCTTGTTGTGGACAACATTAGAACAAGCGTGATTAAACCAAGGCTTTCTTGCATTAGTCAAAGGATATAAGAAAGGAATGTATGCTTCCATGCCTAAGAGAATAAGCTCCGTAATGCGCAAGGCGCACTCAGATGGCTCCCGGCCATGGAAGCAATAATCATTCCAGGGGAAATCAAAGAAGTACTGCCTGAGGGCCTCCCAATCCGCAGCTCGAAAATGCCACAGGCGACATTTCCCTGGAGGGTCCACAGGCCGTACCAGAGTGATAGGACAGGTTAAGGTGATAAGGTTGTGATCGGAGGAGCCCAACGGAGAGAAAAGATTAACAGTGTAAGCAGATGGATTAGTTGTGAGGAAGAGGTCAAGTATGTTGGAGCTCTCTCCAAGGCGGTCTGGGATACAGGTAGGGTGCTGTACAAGCTGCTCTAGGTCATTAAGGATAGAAAAGATGTAGGCTTGTTCACCAGGTGGATCCGTGAAAGGAGAGGAGAGCCAAAGGTGGTGGTGAACATTAAAATCTCCTAGAACGGAGATTTCAGAGAAAGGAGAAATGGATAGAATGTGTTCCATCATAGAAGTAAGATAGTCGAAGAATTTTTGATAGTCAGTAGAATTATGGGATAAGTAAACAGCACAGATATATTTAGTCAGAGAATGACGGGAAAGCCGAAGCCAGAGTGTAGAGAATTCAGAAGAATCGAGTTCAGGAACATGAGAGCAAGATAAGTCATTGCGTATATATACACAACAGCCACCTTTGGCTTTGAAATGAGTATAGAGAAAGTAGGAGGATACAGAAAAGGGTTTGCTGTCAGTTGCCTCAGACAGCTGAGTCTCCGTTAGAAAAAGAAGGTGAGGTTTAGAGGAGGAGAGGTGGTGCTCAACAGAGCGAAACTTAGAGGAAAGGCCGCGAATGTTGCAGAAATGAAGAAGAAGAGAGTCAGACAGTGGTTCCAGGCACCTCGTGTCGTCACCGGGAGAGGGGAGGAAGGTGGGGATATTTGTGGTCCCCCTCCCTGGGGATTCCGAGGCTGGGTGATGAGACGCCATGGTTTGTTTTTTGATTTTTGGAAAAGGAAGTGTAGTGTGTACTGTGCATGTAGTTTGGTGTAGATAGTTAGAGAAATTTGTATTGGAGAGCATGCTGGCCTACTCTCTGTGTAACTGAGACAATGAAAAAGTTAAGCAAATGGGAATGGTCAGGAACTAGTCCTGAGGGCTGATGAAACGGGAGCTCCAGCACTCCCTGTCATCACCTTTCCATCCACCTCGGGAGTACTGCCCTGCTCGACTGGTGTAAAAAGATAATGTTCCGAGCCAAAAAACTATGGACGTGCATATTAGTATTGACTTAGATCCAGGAAACCACTACGCTCCTGTGGAAGTTGCCCTTGGGGGTCGCACTCTGCCTGAAACCTGACCCGGCTGGAGGTCTACTACTGCTCATTTTTTTCCTAGGTCCCCATTGGCGCTTCCGGCTGTCAGGCAATGCGTTCTTTAAGAACCCTTTCCATCTCCTCACTCCATTCTTTTCTTCCTTCTCCTCCTCCTCCTCCTCCTCTTTCTCCACCACCTCCTCGTTCTCTTCCATCCCTCCTTCCCCACTCTTTGCAGTTGGAAAAATAAATGACGTCCTGGCAGTGAAGTGGTTAATGGATACTGCCGCCATAAACGTCGCACAGCTTCCAGTCCCAGTAAAATCTTGTTCAGCATCAACCATGAGCGTCACTAATACTCACCATTTTATTTCCGAGCGGGGAAAAAGGAAAATAAAAAACTCGCTGGTAGAGTCAAATGCAAAAGATTTTAATTCTTCATCAGTCATAAACTTTGCAAATACACGCAATTTTATATCTGGAAAAAAAAAAAAAAAAAAAAAAACGTTTTTACAGTCAAAGACCCATCATATTTGTCATATTTTTTGGCAGACTTTCGGAAGTTTTTTTTTTTTTTTTTTTCTTACCGCATCACTAACATGGCGATTTTTCTTTTTCATTCATGTGATTTTACTCAGTTGGGGAGAGAATATTCGAAATGAAGAAGTTACATATAGCATTCATTAGCCTCGTCATCAACCTCATCATTAACCTCACTGCTATTAAGCCCTCTCGTGAGCTGAGAAAAATTATCTGCTGTTGACAAGAATACAGTCGAAAAGACGCCACAGTATTGAAAGGGGTAATGGCCTGATTGATTCGATTTTTGCCAGCGTCGGTCGATTTGAATCTGGTTTTGGAAGACATCTTGTGGTTTAGGGTACATGTCGATAGGCGATTTTGTACCAGAAGTGATACTGATTTTTTTTAAGTCAAACGATGAGCACAAGGTTATTTCTTTATATTGATTTCAGTGTTCTCTGCATTAAAGTCTCTGATATTATTTATTTCAGTGTTCTCAGCATCAAAGTCTCTGATATTATTTGTATGTCATTGGATTTACATATCAATGTTTTTAGAAAATTGGCATCGCTGGGGACATACCACCTCGCACACCGCCACACTCCACACTGCCACACTGTGTACTGCAACACTGCACACTGCCACACTACCACACTCCTCACTGGCACACTCCACATTGCCACACTCCACACTGCCACACTTCACACAGCCACGCCTCACACACGTCATACTGCCACACATAATACTGGCACAGCTTGCATACACTGCACACAGCCACAACTAACACACATTTCACACTGCCACATCTCATACTGTCATACCTCACATTACCACAATTTAAACACAACTCACATGGCGACTCTTCAGCTTTACACTGCTACATCTCACACACACACACACACACACACACACACACACACACACACACACACACACACGACACCTCTCACATAATCATTCTTCACATATTCCTTTGCACATCCACGCACCCCATTTCCCAGTATAGAGATTTTCATTTGCATTACTGACACAAAGCTTCTTATTGTCTTACACGAGAACTTAAGCTTCTTTTCCTTCCCTCTGATCTTATTTCCAAGTATTGGCCAATTTGTTACATTTGTGTGTTCCTTGTAACTTTCTTGATCTTAAAGTGATTTATATATGTTTGCGTGTATGTATGTGTGTATGTTTGTATAATATTCATAAGCTGTTAGTAGCTATGGGACAAGAACGCCTCCACACGGCATATAGTGCACAATACTTCGCTTACGACGAGGTGTTGCAAAATATCCAAGGCGACTTAGACTGCGTCACCAAAATAACAGTATCCTCCGTTGACCGAGGAATACAATTTACACCAGGCCCTAATCTTGCTGGGTATATGATGAATGGTAAGGAGCATTGAAGTAAATCACGAACATTTTTAGCCAAGCCCCATTCATTATATTGACCGACTATTACTGTCCCCCCTCGCTCCCTTCCTTCGGTTCTGATATCAGGTGATGCTGCTGCTGACGATGATGATGGTGATGATGGTGGTGGTGGTGGTGGTAATATTACTGATGGAGATGTTGATGTTACTTATGATGATGATGAAGATGATGATGCTTGTAATATTATTAATGATGATGATGATGTTATTGATGGTGATGATGATAACGATGATAACGAAGAAGATGATGCTTAGAAAATGTAATGAGGTGAAACAGGTACCAAGAATTTTGAAGCACGGGTAAAAAGCGAATAACTCTAAAGAAAACAATATTTTAATACACAATCCACCAATTACTC
This sequence comes from Coenobita brevimanus, assembly GCF_032717465.1. Taxonomy (NCBI): domain Eukaryota; kingdom Metazoa; phylum Arthropoda; class Malacostraca; order Decapoda; family Coenobitidae; genus Coenobita; species Coenobita brevimanus. The sequence continues at coordinate 7,251,356 of NC_137013.1, forward strand.
TCCCCTTCCTCTCTCCCCATGTTAATTCTCCTCTAATGCCAGACTTCTGTGGCCTCGTTCATTTAACCTCTTGACGCAGGTGCATTATTTTTTATTTTGCTATTGATATCTTTAATTAAACGTTTCTGTTCTTGCTGGGGCTGGTGCGGGACGCCTTCGTGTGATGGCATCGATATAGCTGGGTGGTGGAACTGCTCGGTTATACATATGTTCCTCAGCTCCCCCTCTACCCCCCAAAAGATGGATAGCAGGCTACTGGAGAGGGGCACTTCAGCCTGCAGTCCACTAGGTTCTCATTCAGATGGACCCAGGGCTGCAACAATAACAGCAAAAACAAGAACAAGAACAGAACAGCAACAAAAATAAAAACAAGAACAATCATAACAATAACAACAAAAACAGCAAAAACAACAGTGTATAGAGGAAATTTTTCAGATGGTTTTAGTAAGGGCGGGTCCACATGTGTCCTTGAACATGTGTTGACAACACATTTGGCAACATGTTTGGATACATGTATGCAGCAGTACTTGGACAGATGTATGCAAACTTATTTCACTGCTGCTTCGAACTTACTGGCAGCAGAGGTGATGCAATCAGTGTGTCTATACGAGGCAGCCGAGACTTCATTGTGATGTTGCCAACATGACTGGATGCTGCCGTTCCAAGCATGTTTGCAACTTGCTTGTTATTGTGTTGTTTACATGTTGCCAGCATTTGTTCCAGGAACCGTGTGGAGGCGACCTAATAAATAGCCTAAATCATCTCCTTCAATAAGACAGCTGAAGGAAACAGTCGAAAAAAGAATCGTTCGTCTGTTAGTTGCTAGAATTAAATGACTGACGTCCTCGGGCTGAAGGGGTTAAAGCCCTGGGAGTCAGAAGAGCAAAACAGCATAAACTGAGTTTAGAATATCTGAGGCTCACGTAACTTACAATCCTCTGGCATTGTTGTAACGCTGAGACTACTGGGATTTTTCTCGACTGAACAAAATCGTCTAGTGTTAGCTTAATGAAAAGCCTAGGTGTACCAATCAGAGAGAGAGAGAGAGAGAGAGAGAGAGAGAGAGAGAGATTTTGAGGACTGTAATTGCTTGAATAATTTTTCAGGTGAACAAAATCTTGTGCTGCTTGCCTGAATCAAATACCCACGTGCCATCAGTCGTAGCAAAAGGGTTAATGCTGACCCTCTCTCTCTCTCTCTCTCTCTCTCTCACACACACACACACACACACACACACACACACACAAAGCGTATGAGAAGGAAGGGATGACATATGGAAAACCCGAAGCAATACCTTCATAGGACGGCCCGCGAATTTTTCCTCCTGGCAGTAACTCACACTCACACCGCACTTCACACACTCACACCGCACTTCACACACTCAGCTGCCACAAATAAACCACTCTGTTTTCATAATCCCTCAAAAGCTTCAAAAGAGCGTCAGGAGATTGCACGAAGTCAGTTTTAAAGAACGTCATCTTATTAGAACACGAGAACTGGACTGGGGAATCAGGCAGTCAGGTGTTTCATAACTCGGGGTAAAACTTTCTCTCGAGTTATAAGACATATCAGAAAAGTTTAATGACACGATGAGGGACTCCAGTAATCCATCATTTTATTACTAGTTTTATTACAGTTAATAGAGTCTGTCTTTGTAACACCTGTAGCCCAATGACCAGTTTATATTATAATTTATTTTTTTTTAGCACATAAAAAAACCGTTCGAGAGAAGTTATCAGCCCTTCAATCAGTAACATATTTACATTTAGAGCTTCTTAGGGAGGATCTCTAAATACGAAAGAGGTTGATAAACACAATATATCCTCTATAGCTCGAAATGTCTCCCCATAATCTGTGAAATCGTCCAGACGCAGGTAGACTGAAATAGAAAATACGTCACCGGATTGAAGGCTGGAGAAGTCTCCTAGGCTAAAGAAAATTGTGTGGCGGTGGCAGGGATGAGATAAAGGACGCTAGTGTATAAACAGACACACAAATATCCTCCACAAATTTGATGAATACATAGCGGGAAAATCGACCCATCGTAGTATTTGTATTTTGCCAGCTGTAAATTTCCTTCAGAAAGAACTAGGAAGATGTTTATGTATCTGTACTGACAAAATAAATAAAGACGGAGGACATACTGTACACATACAAGATCTGCAAAAATAAAAAAGACAAAATCACAGTGAAAGGGTGAATAAAAACAGCATGCATTCATAATCATTGGCCAAACAAGAGCGTATCCCAGGTGAACAAGAGGGTTTCGTAACACAGCTTCGTCAGCGATTTATTTTGCATTTTATAATTTCTCATCTTCCTGTATGAAGTTGATTCAAATTACGCCGATAATAAAATAATATATAAATACCATAAACGTTTCATGCAGAGGCATTTTGACAAGTACGGGAAGGTGGTGGATGAAAAAAGGCACGGGTGAAGCAGAATGAAACTTTATTCCTGTCCAGTTTCGCCTCAAGAACCCATACGTGAAACTTGTTTCGTCAGTGTTTTATTTACCTCCTATTAAAAGAAGTAATCAGAGTAATATGCATAATGAAGTGTAAAAAAAAAAAAAGTTCCACGTAAGCTCTTACACCACCTAGAACAAAACCTCCTCTATACTCTGTTCATCTTAACTAGGCGTAAAGCTGCCCTCTCCCCACATCGACTGCTGAGCTGTAGCAAGAGATTACACTCGACTATGCTGTTAATCACGAAGAAGTGCAATGGAATGGACGCAGGACGATAATATTACCTTATTCTGCAACCAAACTGCGCGCCCTAGGTTGCAAAAGGATGAAAATTTCCGGAAAAGTTAAACGGAGCGAACCATAGTACCGAAGATGATTTTAAAAGTTTAATCCGTTGCTTGGAAATGTAAGCATGCAAAAAGTAAACATATTTTTGGCGCGACTATGCTCGGAGCTGCAACGTTTCATCATTGTCGAAATACCTGGTGCAATTGCAAACGCGTTGGTCTTTGAGGCAGAAGGGGAAAAATCCGCTTTAATTTGGTTGCAAAAGTGAAGGGTCGAGAATTTGCAAGGTGTGAGTGGTGAATGAATGGAGAGAGAGAGAGAGAGAGAGAGAGAGAGAGAGGATAAGGATGAATATGTGGAGAAGGAGGAGAGCGACCAAATAAAAGAGCTGAGAAATGAGGTAGTGACACAAGACAGAAAAGCGAGAAAGTCTTAAATGTAGTGGAAGGAGCTTTTCAACGAGGAACTGATGAAGAGTTACGTGTGAAAGGCTTGGAATGTCTGCTGCTGAAAGGCGTGTCGTTGGAGGGTACCTGACATCTCTTCCTTTGCGATTTATTTTGCATAGTACACCTTCACACTTACATCCATACTGTTCCTAACACTCCCTTCCATGTTATTCCTATCACTCCCTTCCTAACGCCCCCTTCCATGTTATTCCTATCACTCCCTAACACTCCCTTCCTAACACTCCCTTCCATGTTATTCCTATCACTCCCTTCCTAACACTCCCTTCCATGTTATTCCTATCACTCCCTAACACTCCCTTCCTAACACTCCCTTCCATGTTATTCCTATCACTCCCTTCCTAACACTCCCTTCCATGTTATTCCTATCACTCCCTAACACTCCCTTCCTAACACTCCCTTCCATGTTATTCCTATCACTCCCTTCCTAACACTCCCTTCCATGTTATTCCTATCACTCCCTTCCTAACACTCCCTTCCATGTTATTCTTATCACTCCCTAACGCTCCCTTCCTAACACTCCCTTCCATGTTATTCCTATCACTCCCTAACGCTTCTTTCCTAACACTCCCTTCCATGTTATTCCTATCACTCCCTAACGTTCCCTTCCTAACACTCCCTTCCATGTTATTCCTATCACTTAAATACAGACAGTTCTCTGATATAATACAGAAGAGGATGTTTAGGTGTACAGTACAGAATAAATCGCTATGGAAGAAGTGCTACGAAGCCTTCCATGCCACAAGGAATATAACTAAAAAAATGCCAGTGGGATAGACGAGGAAGAAATAGGAAAATAAACGAAAAATAGAATAACCTGGGCATGAAAAAGAGGAGGAAGAAAAATATGGATCGACTTTGTTTATGGAACGAATGAGGGTGGGGGCGATGGGCGACAGAATTTGGAAGAAAACGGAAGAGGTAAAAGCTGTGCCTGATTAAAAAAAAAAAAAAAAAAACGAAAAAAAAAAAACGAAAAACATACTTCAATTTTTAAGTGGGTAAAAAACAGTAAAATGTTAAAAAAGAAAAGAAAAAGCGGGAAAATATATGACAAATTGGAGAATAAGAAAAATGGAACTACTATATATGGAACAAACTAGTGCTATAAAGTCGCCCAATAATATTTAAAGAGGTGCGAGAGATCTGGCACAAGCCACTGAAAGGATTAGGCCATAACAGTGAAATCAAGTTGATAATCAATGAACGTGATCATATTTCATCTACGTATCTATCCGTCTGTCTATCTATCTATCTATCTATCTATCTATATATATATATATATATATATATATATATATATATATATATATATATATATATATATAAATCTACTGCCTTCATCCCACTATCAAATAGCCTCCATGTCATCCTGTCGTCCTCCATCAAGCTGCCCAACCTGTAACTCACTCCAGTATCATTCACATTCCTCTCAACCTCCAGTGCATCAAGTTCAGGTCAACAATTGTTTTACCTGTACTATCCAGGATCGAACCTGCGACCACACAGTTCCACCCTACCACGCTACCTACTATGCCACCTCCGCCTTTGCTTCAGTCGTTGTGTTTACCTTAGTTATTTTTTTTTTAAATAACAGAAGAAGGGAAAACAAACGAATAAAAAAAAAATACATCAGATTACAGGTGTCCTCCATTCATAAAAATCTGTAACAGTTGGACTTGAACAGCCGTAGGTTGAAGTTTGGGGGAAACCACTCTGAGGAAGCGAGTTCCAAAAAGATAGAGTTAGGGGAATAAATGAATTCTGATAAGCGAAGTTCTGTAATGTGGCAGTGTGACAGTCCAGTCATGAGAGCTACCAGATGCCCGTGTGGCGGGGGGAAGGCATGGAGAGGTGGCACAATGGATGCAGCTTGTTTGAGCATTTGCTATAAAAGTACTTGTAAAATAATGCAAGGGGGACAACATTCCTTCTTACTTGTAGGGGAGGCAGTTAATTTTCAATAGTAAGGTTATTAATCATTCTTAATGCTTTGTTCTGAATTCTGTCCAATTGTTTTAGTGCTACCTCTCCACATCCATTCCACAACGGTCAGCAATATTCCAGCTGAGAGCGTACATGACATAAATTATACGAGTAGCTAACTGCTCATCAATGTAGCGGTTATGAAGTCTGTACAATAATCCAAAATTCTTTGAAGCAGTTTTAGCAAGTAATCTAACATGTGAGGTCCTGGTGAGGGCTTTGTTAAGTGAAACACCGAGAATTTCAATACTTTCAGAGATACTAATATTAGTAGCACTGAAGGTGATATAGGAATCTGACAATATCTGTATATTAGTAACTCAATATATATTTGTATTTTACTGGTGTTAAATGAGGCAAGGCTATTTTGTCCCCATTCAGTGATCTTAGATAAGTCTTGATTGAAGGAGACTGCTATACTGAGTTATGAGTTAGAGATACTGAACTTTGTGAATGGGTGTTTATGTGTGAAGGAACTGTGAAGTGTTGAGTCATCTGCATATGAATGGGTGGGATTATGGGTGACAGATAAGAAATCATTAATATGAATTGGGAATAGGGTTGGAGCCAAAACTGATCCTCATGGCACGCCGGCATTAATATAGTGGAAATTGGACTATGTAGCGTCTACTTTAACTCTTATCTCTCTGTCGCTGAGATATGAAGAAATTAGAGGAACAAAAGACGTTAGGCCATAGCAAGGGAGTCTGGATAGCAGGGAATGGTGTCACACTGTGTCAAAAGCTTTAGAAATAACAAGGGCTACTGCGTAAATTTCTCCATGTTGGTCAATTGACTGATGGATGGTATGAGTCAGGAGATTGAGTACTGTATATCATCTGTGGATCTTTCGTTCCGAAAACCATACTGTCTATCACCAATTAAGTTGTTGGATGCAAGATGTTTCACTATGTGCTTATTAATTACAATCTCAAATACTTTACTGAAATAAAACGTGATAGTCATCGGTCTGTAATCACAGGGGTCAGAGGAACTTTCGTTCTTCGGAACTGGGTGGATATTAGCTTCTTTCTAAGCATCAGGGAATGAAAAAGTATGTAAACTTAGTCTGAATAATTTAGCTAGAATATGGGCAAGTTCTGGGGAACACTTTTCCAAAACATTTGGAGGAATTCCATCTGGGCTTGGAGCTTTGTTGGTTGGTGAATTGTTCAGGACGGATTTTACATACCTAGTCGGTATCTTAAGTGGAGTATATTCGGGGGAGTTAACTTCTAGTATAGGGACGTTCTGGCTGACTTCCTCTAGAGTAGAACTGCAGACAAATGTATTGGCAAGGATGTTCGCTTTACCACGTGGGTCATTTGTAATGTTACGATCTGAAGATTTTAGTGGGGGAATGGGTTATGACTTGTTAAAGTTATTACTGAAAGAATTGAGGGTAGACGGTTATATTCGATTGTCATTAGAAATGTTTAATAAGGTAGATGCTTGGTTGTGAAGAGATTTTGATTTAGCGACATTTATTACCGCTTTTGCTACTTTTAGAACAGCATGACCTGCGTGTAGCTTTTGTTACATGTAAAGTTAATTAATCCTTGCCTCCCCACTCTCCTTGAGTAGGGGATGGAGGGCTGAAGCTCTGACTGTGATGGTGGATATTTTTAAAGTTGATTCAGTGCGGGAAAGCGACGCCATCATGTGGTGGCACTGATATAGCCGGGCGGGCTAACTGCCTGGCTTTACAAACGTTCTTCAACTACTTCCCTGTCACCCGAAATGAGGATGGTGGGCTGCAAGAGAAGGGCTGTTTAAGTTTACGTTTAACTGGGTTCACATTTCAGATGAGTCTGGGACTAACACCACCACCATCACCACCATTTCTTCTTTCCCATCTCCAGACAATTTTGATCAGCTTTGTAGAGAGAGAGAGATTGAACTGCAGCCGTCACCGTTCTAAGAGGGTTACCTCTTAGAACGGTCACGGCTTCTCCTATTCTACTAATTCTAATTCGAACAGACGATTTAATTCAACTCTGAAGAGACTTAACTGAGGTAGAGACAGCCTCCATTATACCTCTGACTATGCTGGCGATTCTTCTAACTCATTCTAGCTATATGAAAAAAAAAGTTTGAATCAACTCAAGGCCTCTTGTGGTGAACTGGTTAACAAAAGCTACACACAGCCCTTCCTGTTAGAAAAGTTCTTCCAAAGGAGAATAAAACCGAATGGGAGTTGCAGGAATAACAACAAATAAAATGAATAAATAAATAATGCATCCTAGAGTTGGAGAGGTATGGTAAGATTTCTCCTTGGTAATATTGTAATAAATCAGGTGGGCAATTTGACCTGGTCGTGTTGCATTAAGGCGGCATTACCGTTATTGCTAATTACACTGGCCATTTAGACGAGTTACTGGATCTGTTTACAGTTTCTCTTTCAATTTATTTTGAACACAGTGGCTCTCTGTCTGTCTGTCTGTCTGTCTGTCTCTCTCTCTCTCTCTCTCTCTCTCTCTGCCTACCTACCTATCTATCTGTTATCTATTATCAGTCAATTAATCTATCTGTTTATCTATATACTTATTTATTTACTTATATATGCAGAAACCTCACCTCATATCTCTATCGCAGCAGTGGCAGACTTCATCACAAGAAATGGAGGTGAAAATATTTCTCCACTGGACCACCACTCACGTTGACGTTGCTGGCAACGAGCTGGCCGCTGCCGCTGCTCCCTCTGTTACCACACTCCCCGACTTTACCTACCTTCTTAGTCTAAACCTTTCACAGATCAATAGCAAAGCACGTGCTACCATCTACAGATTAACTCTGGAAGCTCACGAAGAGCAAATTGCCAGAGGGTATGCGAGTGCCATTCACTACCTACGAGCCCCTCGCCCCCCCCCCCACACACACACACCCCGAACTGCCTCACAGTGCCACTGCGCCGCCTGCAACAGGGCTTCCCCTGCTTTTCCCATATAGCCAAAAATGACCCTGAACTGTGCCCCTACTGCCACCACGGTGACGAGTGGCCCCTCCTTCATTACTTATTAGACTGCTCCTCCACTGCCGCCCTTCACTCCAACTTACGAGACGCCCTCGTAAGACAAGTTTCAGAATTTGATACAGCGGCTGAGATCGTCGCTCTTTCCCCATCTCAGCCCTGCTCAACACCATGTCTTTATACCCCACAGCTCGATAGATACACCCCTGTACCTGATTTGCTTATTTCCTTGACGGGCTTCATCTGTCCGTGTCCATACTATTTATTTATATGGACGAATCTCAAGAAACAAACTCATCTCATCGTGAAGTACATAAAAATGACCACAGGAGAAATGTAAACAGAGACAGTAAGCACTTTTGTATATTACATCTTGAGACTAAGTCTGAAAATGTAATATAACTGCCTTCAATTTTGCGAAAATTTCGTTGCCATAAACTCTCGCAAAATTGAAATTTCGCAAAGTTCGAACCATAGAATACATGTATTATAGGCAAATTGGTCGACACCTCCCCCAGGTAGTAACATTTTCCCAACCTTTGTCTCGACTTGACCTTTCATTTTGCAGTGATAAAATACACACACATAAACAGACTGTTCTTATAGACCAGTAACAATTATAAGTAAAAATACAAGGAAACCTGCATTCACCACCATGATTTGAAGGCTGGCTGGACATGCGGGAAGGTGGCGGGGGGGGGGGTGACTTAGGTGAGTCTACGGTGGCCCCGTGGGGCCGCCATCGTCACTTCCTTCATCTCCATCGTCTTCAGTTTGGTCTCTAAACTTATCTCCTTGTTCTTCTTGATCGGTGGAGCCATGATGATACAGGTGCAGGCTGAAACTCCCCCGATATTGCTATACACATCCTGGAATTGTGAAGGTCAGAGCACACGTGAAATGCCAGGCTCTGACGCGGCAGACACGATGACGTCACTCCTCCGCGCGGCAAAGTAGTACGGAAACGCTCTTCCCCCCCCCCCGAATTTTTAAAATGAGCATGTTTTGGGTGTACCTTGCAAAATAGGAATAAAGTAAGAGTTTGCAAAATTAGAGGACACTACGAAAATACTTACTCTTAATTTTCCAGTCGCTCTCGTGAGGTCAGTCTGCTCAGACGTGCCTGAGACCTGTGGTAGTGTTGTGCTAGTGTGCTTTAGTGATCTTTGATAGTGGTGTGTTAGTGTGTTGTAGTGATCAGCGATAGTGCTGTGCTAGTGATCCGTGAGAGTGTGTGTTGTGGTGACCCGTAGTGACCCGTGATAGTGTGTGCTACCTTGTGTGAATTTGTGCGTAATGGCTTCCTCGGCAGAGAGCTGTGTCCCCACTGCAGGTATTGAAAAGGACTACCTTGAATTAAAGGAGGAACTTCTCGAACTGAAGCGGGAGGTACAAATTCTCAGGCAGGAGAAGTCACAGATGAGGGAATTGTTGGAGGAGATGTTGGAGGAGAAAGAGAAAAAGGCTGAAGGTTGGACACTAGTTAACAAGGGTGCAACGAAGTTCACTCTTAAAAAGCAAACGGAAGTTAAGACAACTAATGCATTCGACCACTACGGGACGAATGTGAAGGGAAGGCAGAGAGGGAAGTAGAGGAGAAGGACGGTGAGAGAACTTCCAGTACAGGTAAGTATAAACAGAACAAGAAAGGTGAGAAAAATGTTGCTGTTGTTGGAGACTCCCAGGTGAGATATCTGAACAGGGCCATGTATACTCCACTCGCTAAACATGTGTGTCTTCCAGGGGCCAGGGTGGCTAATGTGGTAGAAAAAATTTCAAATATCGTAAAGGAAAGTGGTGACAAACCCACTGTGTGCCTCAGTGTAGGAGGCAATGATATTAGTAGCCGTAAGAGTGAGGTACTGTGGAAAAGGTACAAGTTGATGTTAGAAAAGGTTAGGGAGAGGGGAGGAACCCCTGTAGTGCTTGGTGTTTTACCAAGGCGGCGGGTTGGAAGGGAATGGTTGAGCAGGGCAATAGGATTTAATTGCCGCCTTGAAAGGTATTGCAAAGATAATGCAATACCTTTCATAGACAGCTGGGACCGGTTTTATGGACGGAGTGCCTTGTATAGTTGGGATGGGACTCATCTTAGCAGGCAGGGAGTTACTGTTTTAGCTGGAATGATAGGGAGTTGGAGAGATTTTTTCGAGGTTGAGAAGTAGGTGTACAGGAAGATGCAGAAACTACACTCAGAAATCATTATTACCATGTTTGGATAGATGCATCAAGACTTGCAAAATTAAGAACAAAAGTTCATCCATTAGTGTAGATACATCCACTCAGGCACCTCAAATTGAGCAGGCGATGATAGATGATAGAACAAGCGATGATAGAAGGGCGATAAGCGATAGTACAAAAAATTGTTATATTAGTAAAGTAAAGAGTTTCCCAGTTAGTAATAAAATAAATAACAGTAAATGCCAAGGTAGAGGCATAACTACTCGTAATAATCTGAAAGTGTACTACACAAACAGCCGGAGTTTACGTAATAAAATGGATGAACTGAGGGCTTTAATTTGTACAGAGAAAATAGACATTGCCGTTATTAGTGAAACTTGGATGAATACAGACACTCGAGAATTTTTAGCAGAATATCAGATAAAAGGCTATAATATTTTTGTGTCAAACCGTCAGGGAAGAAAGGGGGGAGGGGTAGCTATTTATGTAAAGGATTAATTAAACTGTTACAATAAAGCAGACATTAAAGTAAATATGGACACAGAAAGTGTCTGGGTTGAAATTAGTAACAATAGGGAGAAATTAGTCTTAGGAGCAATTTACAGATCTCCTAAATTAAGTAGAGCTGATAGTAAATACCTCTGGGAGGAAATAAGGAAAGCATCACAGTCCAGCTTAGTAATAATTGTAGGGGACCTTAATCTGCCAAGAATAGATTAGAGAAATCAGACAGGAGATGCAGAGTCAGAGGAATTTCTAGAGGTAGTACAGGATAATTTCCTTTATCAGTATATCAGGGAGCCCACCAGAGGTAATAATATACTAGATTTGGTTTTAGCTAATAAAGAAAACATCATTAGCGATATAGAGGTTGGTGGACGACTTGGTAATTGCGATCATGAAGAAATTAAGTTCAGATTTATTTGGGATGTCTGTTCCACTGAAAATACCTCCACCGTTCCTAATTTTCGTCTAGGAGATTTCGATGGCTTAAGAGCTTATTTTCGAACGGTATTCCACAGGGAGATTAGCTATTTGAGGGAATGCCAGGTCAGTGGGGAACCCCAGGTCATAGGTCAGGCGCAGGAAACACGTGGGGATGTCCGTCAGGTGTCTGTGAGGGGGGAGGTGGTAGATAGGAATGTAGTCCAGGTGACGGAAATTAACTCAGCTCCAGTACCAAACAGACGTTCAACCAGTGAGAAGTATAACGAGTTAATAAATATAATACACGGAGGCCAAGATAGATATATTCCTTCAAAACCGTTTAGAACTAATAATTCAGAACCAAGATGGTTAAACAACAGATTAAAATCTCTCATAGGCCAAAGGAAAGGAATATATAGAAAAATAAAACGTGGAGAGGAATACTTACGTAACCGATACACGATTTTAAATAGAGAAGTAAAGAGGGAGATAAGAAAAGCAAAGAGAAGTTATGAAATTAAGGTTGCTAGTGAATCAAAAGAAAACCCCAAGGGTTTTTATCAAATGTACCGTACGAAAAATACTCGTAAAGATAGGATAGGACCATTCAGAACAGAATCAGGTGACATTACCAGTGAAGATAAAGAAATGTGCTCCATCCTAAATAATTATTTCATATCAGTATTCACCAAGGAAAATCTAAGCCTGGTCCCTCAAGCAGCAAATATTTACCATGAGAATACGGAAAATATTCTTAGTAAAATAACCATTAGTAAGGAGGACGTATTGAAAGAAATTAATAAGTTAAAACCTCAAAAATCGCCAGGTCCGGACGATATATATGCAAAAATTATAAAAGAAACCAAAGAAGAATTATGTCAGCCACTTTTAATTATTTAATGACTCTTTAAGTTCAGGAGAAGTTCCAGAGGCGTGGAAAACCGCAAACGTAGTGCCCATCTTTAAAAAGGGTGATGAATCAGCTGCGTCGAATTATCGTCCGATAAGTCTAACGTCAATAGTAGGAAAAATGTTAGAGTCAATTTTGGCAAATAAGATTAGAGAACACTTAGAAAGATTTAATCTTATAAACGAAAGTCAGCACGGATTCAGGCAAGGACGATCCTGCCTCACAAATTTGTTGTCATTCTACTCGGAGGTCTATGAGGCAGTAGATAGCGATAAAGCTTACGATGTTATTTATCTGGACTTTAGTAAAGCTTTTGATAGGGTCCCACACGAAAGGTTAGTTAGAAAGGTTCGAGCACACGGTATAGACGGCGATATCTTAAAATGGATAGAATCCTGGCTGAAAGGACGAAAGCAGAGAGTATTAATAAATGGAACTAAGTCGGACTGGGGATTAGTAACTAGCGGTGTACCACAGGGTTCAGTACTCGGTCCCTTATTATTTATCATATATATAAATGATCTAGACTTAGGAGTCAATAGCAGCATCAGCAAATTTGCCGACGATACAAAAATAGGGCGTATCATTAACTCGACTGACGATTGCCATAACTTACAAAAAGACCTCAATACATTGTCCAAATGGTCTAAAACTTGGCAAATGGAATTTAACGTTGAAAAATGTAAAGTACTTAACGTAGGCAAGACCATTGGAGATACTAAATACAGCTTAGATAACAAAGAAATTAGCAAATCGGAATGCGAGAGAGATCTAGGAGTTATGATTAGTAACGACCTTAAACCAAGGCAACAGTGTATTAATGCGAGAAATAAAGCAAATAGGGTCCTAGGATTTATTTCGAGAAGCGTGAGCAATACATCATCTAAAGTAATACTGAAACTTTATCTAGCATTAGTAAGGCCACATTTAGACTACGCAGTACAATTTTGGTGTCCTTACTGTAGAATGGATATTAATTCGTTAGAAAATGTACAGAGAAGAATGACTAAAATGATACATGACGTCCGGAACCTGTCATATGAAGACGGACTGAAAAGACTAAGTCTGCATTCGCTAAAGAGGCGTAGAGTAAGGGGAGACTTAATTGAGGTGTTTAAGTGGATGAATGGTATAAATAAGGAGATATTAGCATGGTACTTAAAGTGAGCATACAGGATAGAACTAGAAATAATGGTTTCAAACTAGAAAAATTCCGTTTCAGAAAGGAAATCGGTAGAAATTGGTTTGGTAGTAGAGTAGTAGACGAATGGAATAAGCTACCTAGTAAAGTAGTTGCTGTCTCTTCCATTGAGAGTTTCAAGCATAGGCTAGATAAGCATATGACAAATAAGGGGTGGATATAGAATAAAGAAATCTTATAACCAATACTAATTCAAAATTTTTTTCTTTTCAGGTTACACTATGATAGTCTCTATTCTCCTTTCACACTTTCCTGTAAAATGTCCACGCCAGTTTTTCTATACGGCGTGGTGTTCTTTCTGGACTTTTTCCTGCCGGCTTCGGCTGGAGGGTTTGGAGGGCGGGGGAGAGCCTTCTTCTTTGCTATCCTTATCTCATTCTAGTAGTTCAGTTACTCTTCTAGGAGCTGCCTAGCATGGGCCAACCGGCCTACTGCAGTTGTCCTCTCTTCTTATGTTCTTATGTACTGTATATATATATATATATATATATATATATATATATATATATATATATATATATATATATATATATATATATATATATATATATGCGTGTGTGCAGAGAGAGAGAGAGAGAGCTGTGGGTGGGTTGACAGTCAGATATACCCTGTGTCTAGGGTTCGAACCCCAGCCGTGGCGCTCATTTGAAGTGGGTGGTGGTAGTATGTCCTTCAACAAGACTGTTTATGTTCTTACTGTCGGTTCATTAAATGAAATACACACACACACACACACACACACACACACACACACACACACACACACAGCCATTACAACGCTTCCCCTTTCACATGCACAACCCTTCCTACAGACATCCATTCTTCATTCGTACTTCCCCAGAATGAGGATGACTTAAACGACCAGTTACGTGATGTGTTTGGTCTCTCTCTTCTTCCAGGGGGAGCCGCTGGTGTAGACCTAATGGTAAGCACATCCTACTCCCTACTGATACACCCAAATTCGATTCCCTGGCCTGTCAGATTCTTGGACAAAGTTTGCTTTGTCTATATCCCTGTTTATCCAGCTGGACAACTAAGGACCTTGCCATTTTCATTAAAGTTCTTAATCTTCTGCTGCACTTAATATTTTTGGTGTATAGGCCCAATTTTATATTTGCTCGTACAATTACCAAACCCGTCATAGCCAGATAAGGGTGAATCGTGTTTATATGAGGAATATGAGTTTACAGATTTCTAATAATATTTCATTTCTACGGAGATCTACACATCATGAGATTTGTTTAAGATCTTTTATTACCCTCCACCTGACAAAGTCAGAGGAGAGTGTTGTTATCACTGGGATCAATAGGTGTCCGTCAGTAAAGCTGGGTGGCAGGGCGGCTGGCCAGGCGCAGAGATTTCGTTTCCGGGCCAGAACTCAGAAAGTATTAACTATAGAGTTGAGATTCTCCATAGTTATGTGTCTTATAGTGGACTGGTGCCTTTTGATAGGGGGATGCTGTGTCTTAAGTATTTTTATTTTTTTAAATAATGAAAAAGAAAAAAAAAAAAAGAAATTTTCGTTTCCGGGCTAGGACTCAGAGTCTAATACAGATAAAGGCTTCAAACACTCCATGAATATGTTTTAATATACTTCCTGGTGTCTTTTGGTAGACAGAATGCCATGAGATTATTTATTGTTATGATATTGCAAAAATACATAAAAATGATTATTTTCAAGCATTTTTCTATTTAAACTTTGCAGCTACTACACCTAGGAGGCAGAAAATGTAAATTACAAATGATTATATGAATATCTAATTATGTATGAAGTTTCCTGACTTTACTTATTATGTAATCATAAAAAATGGCTGCCTAATTGAAAAAAGCACAAGTCATAATTCCATCAGATCTGCTCATAACATCATTATTATCGTGGATAAACTACTGAAATTTTTAAGTTCTAATGACTATGTGTTATACAGAGGGGAGGGGGAGTGATGGCCGTTGAGCGCCTGGTTAGGTGTGCAGGGAGGTGGGGGTATATGATTGGTCAGATGGAGGGTTGCAACACACACACCACAAAGGCCGCCAGGAGACAGGACGTGTGTGCTGGGCAATCCCCAGGTCCTGTCCTCCCCACTTACTCTATTTTAACCAGCCCATACCCCACTGACCGGGCTAATGTATGGCCCGGCCTGCACTATATGTGCAGGAAATCTTCGAACGAACGAACGAACGAACGAGGGTTGCAACAGCACAGCAGTGCCTGTGTTGTATGAATACCGTCCCTGGATATAAGTTCTATTGATGAAGGTGGTGTTGTGGGGAATGATTGTGACTTGGTAGACATTGACTGTCTGCCTTAATGACCCTCGTGCAGTCGATAGGCATAACTCCAAAGCTTTTATGATCATCTTCGTCGTCATCATCATCTCCTCCTCCTTTTCCTTTTCATCCTTCTCCTCTTCCTCTTCTTCCTCCTCCCCCTCCTTTTTCTTTTTCTTTTCTTTCTGCTCCTCCTCCTCCTCCCTTTTATTGTTCTTTTCCTTCTCCTCAGACTGAAATTGCCAACGATCACACCAGCATAGGAGAATCAGGCGTTGGCAGGTATCAAGAGCAAGGACATCCTGGATCAAAAGAGGTCATTGAAGGAAGACTTATCTTAAACTGAGTCTGTTTAAAGAGTGCGCTTGGAGGCGAAATGACCAGGTAGAAGGTGGAAGGTCACAGTAACTGACAATTCTATTCTATACTTCTCTGACCTTAACTTGACCCAAATTCTCTTTCTTTTGTAGCAAAGTTCATGCAGCTCAGTGGCAGAAAAAAAGACGATGCTACGGCTCTGCATCCGTTTCACAGCACTCCTTTGGTAGCTCAGTGGAAAAAAGCCGGTGCTACGACTATGTATCTTTCTATAGCAGTTTTTTTGTGTGCTCAGTGGCAGAAAGAAAAGGTAATGCCAAGACTCTTCATCTGTCCCATATATATATATATATATATATATATATATATATATTGAGAAGTGCCATGTTATAAGGTTAATCTATCGTTACAATAATATTCAAGATGGCGATATTTTAGGCAAAGTTAAAGTAAAAACAATATACCTCCTTCCAGTCCCAGGAGGGCCCACGCCAGGCTATCATTCGTCCACATCATTCATCCCCTTCACAGTGACGAATACATTTTTTCTTTCCTTGATTTCCCATGAGAAGTTCATTCAACGTGAGGTAGATTTTTTCGAAGTGAAGGGGCTGTATACAGTCTGCATTACACTTGCGCTCGCGATGACAAGGCTGGTGTTGTTTTGGTCTGTGTGTGTGTGTGTGTGTGTGTGTGTGTGTGTGTGTGTGTGTGTGTGTGTGTGTGTGTGTGAACAAAATAAAAACCTATTTTAGACAATTTTAACCAATCTTGGTGAAAAGGTAGAGGGGCGGCCAAGGGGCTTACTATTTTATATTAGAACAGTATGTCAAAGATCAAGGTCACATGGCAAGAAAAATGTACAGTTTTGATGTACTTTAAATAATACTTGGTGCAAAACTTGAGGGTATGGCAAGAAGGAAGAAAGTCGATTTTGAGAACAGTGAGTCAAAAGCTAAGGTCACAGGACAAGGTCAAAAGCAGACCTGTGGGCTTCTTTGTCTGAAGTAAAGAAAAAAAAGTTTATTTGATGAGAACAAAACTGAATGAAATTGTTGAGAGTCAGCCAGTGGGTTGATTGATTGGTTGTGTGTGTGTGTGTGTGTGTGTGTGTGTGTGTGTGTGTGTGTGTGTGTGTGTGTGCGCGCGTGTGTGTGTGTGTGTGTGTGTGTATGCGTGTGTGTGTGTGTGTGTGTGTGTGTGTGTGTGTGTGTGTGTGTGTGTGTGTGTGTGTGTGTGTGTGTGTGTGTGTGTGTGTGTGTGTGTGTGTGTGTGTGTGTGTGTGTGTGTGTGTGTGTGTGTGTGTGTGTGTGTAAAGGCAAAGGTCAAGGCCACATGGTAGGGTCATCTTAAATAGTTTTCGTCCAGTCAAGACCAAACAGTGAAATGTTTCATGGTAGCGGCAAAGACGAAGGTATTCTAGTCTGAGAACAATCCGCCAAAGGTCATGGTCTCACGGAAAAGTTAAATGTCCGGGTCACATGGCAAGGTCAAATTTGGTTGCTTTGGTCTGATTTTGACCCAGCTTGGTGTATGGGTTGGTGGTCAGGCATGGATGACGCTATTCGATTCTGAGAACAACGTCAAAGGTCAAGGTCGCTGGGCTTGGTCAAATCATCGACTCGGTTCTGATTTCATTTGACCTAAATTTGGACGAACTAATAATCAGTCAAGGATAAAGAAATCGATTTTGAGAATAGTAAGTCAGAGGTTATGGTCTCAGTGCAAATTCAGTTCAAATAAAATGATCCGATTTGGACCAGTATGTGTGGAAGGGTAGAGGGTCAGGCAAGAATTAAGTAATCTGGTATTGAGAACAATCGGTTGAAGGTCAAGGCCACAGGTAAGTCAAATGTTTGGCCCCTAGACCCGTTATGGTGTGTGTGTGTGTGTGTGTGTGTGTGTGTGTGTGTGTGTGTATATACTCCTTCATAATCCCTTCAGTATGAGTTTTTATATTCTATTTTTTCTCTCTGCTACCACCAAACTACTTTATTCACCACAGGCAAGATATCTCATATGGAACGGATCAATGAATGCTCTATCGAAACCTTCCATTTCCAATAGATTGTCTTAAGCTAAAAAAAAAAAAAAAAGTCTGAAGGTAGCAAGAATACTGCATAACAAATAAGGACGTCACGGGTTCAGGAGGTTAATACATGAGATGGGAGAAAACCATGGGCGGGAAAACGTGAGAGGAGAAAGATCATCAGAATGGCAACGCAATAGGCCACACATCCATCAGATATCAGTCTAGCCTTCAAGAATAGCAGTTGCAAAAAAATACTTATGTAACAAACGAATATCATTTTAAACTCCTCACGTAATACCCTTCCGCCAAGGTGTTTTGCATTTCAGATGAATCACAACCACAAGAAGTTAAGGAAAGTTTGATGCTTGACTCTCTGCCTGACTAACCTCGCCCTGATTACTCGCCAAAGTTCTAACCTGCAGTAATTTTCGTCTCGCAACAACGACTTATTTATGGAGTTAAAACAGGGGACAGGAGAAGCTTAGATAGCCTCCTTGTTCTATATGCATTTCAGAACCTGAGTTGCGTTAGGGATTTGGTCGTAAGTGCGACTGTGTATCTTGATAAATGGTTCTGTGAAATATGACAGAAAAATTAATAATATCCAAGGAGTCTGCTAACACAGTTCTTACATATCAAACAAAAAGAAACGGTAGCATTTTGGGTTCCATATTACCCCATGAGAGGCGTAGGGGCCCGAGACTAGGCTACCGCAGTCTAGGATATATCGTCAGTTACATAAAATTGGTTAATGTTACCCAGATTATAATGAAGAAGGGGGTATATGTCCTCTAAGGCTTTATGGGTAGGTGGCTGATCAATGACCTTCGTGGCATTACAGAAGATGATGATGACGATGTTGATGATGACGATGATAATGCTGACAATGACGATGATGATGACGATGATAATGCTGACAATGACGATGATGATGACGATGATGACAATTCTCCACATCTCATTTCCGGTAGTGTTACTTGCAGTATCGTTCATGTGATATCTGGCACACAACTCCTGCAGCACTAAGAATATGATTTTGCCTTATTACTTACCTCACATGAAGCGAATCAACACTTAGCCTGGGGTCATTCTGGGAAGACGCTGCTTTAGGCTACACGAGGGAAATTCTGTGACCTGATAATACTGCAGGTAATAGAAATACGTTACATGAGTTTGTACCACACGACTGTTTGCTTTCTAGTGCAAAGACTTTTATAACGGCATTTGTTGTTGCTCTTTAATGAACTAATTTTTTGCACATTTTCTATCTAACTATCTACCGCCAGACGCCTTAATCCCGTAAGGGGTGACCACAAACAAATTGCCTCCATGTCTTCCTGTCCCCCGTCATTTCACTGCCCTGCTCCCAGCTCACACTCCCTTCCCTCATATACTTCTCCACTCCATGCCTTCATCTCATCCTTGACCTCCCCCTCCCTAACCCCCCTTCACATCTCTCACATGCACTCTCCTCATCAGTCTCTCGCTCTCCATCCTTTCCACATGGCCAAACCACCTCAGTGTGTTTCTCCTAACTCTTCCTATCACATCCACATCCACACTACAACGCTCCTTCACTTCCTCATTTGTCAGTCTGTCTCTCCATGTAACTACACATGCTCCTGTCATATAACTCATTTCCATTGCCCTCACTCTTGACAACAAGGTCCATACGTTAGAGTTGGTATCACAGTACAGTCATGCAGTAACTTTTTAACTTCCATGCTCACTTCCCTGTTTCGTATAACTGTTTTCAAAGAACCTGCAACCTTTCTTCCTTGTACCCTTTCAAACAATTCACCCTTTAAACTTCCATCCTTACTCATCACACTACCCAAGTACTTAAACGCACTCACATTGTCCATTTCCTTCTCGTCCAACCTCAGTGTACATTCACTGACTTCATTTCTCTCCATGACCATAACTTTACTCTTCCCTACATTCACCTTTACATTCCGTTTCTTACACACTTTCTCAAACTCAACAACACAGTATCATCTGCAAACAACAGTAGATGGAGTTTTCACACACTGCCCCCTCTCATTATGGCCACTCCAACATCCACTGCCCTACCTTGTATCTCTTTTTTAACCCATCCATATGAAGACTGAACAGTTACGGAGAAATGACACATGCCTGTTTCAATCCAACCTTCAAATGGAAAAGTTCACTCAGTTCACTGTTCACACGCACTGCAGCCTTAGCACCTTCATAAATACTCTTCACGACATTCAACAACTTAACCATTTATTCCATATATTCTTAATACTTTCCACAAATCTTGTCTATCCACCCTGTCATATGCTTTCTCCAAGTCCATGAAGACCGCATACAAAACAATCTTGTCTCATTTAATACTAGTAAAACCAAATATATATACAAGTTACTAATATACAGGTATTGCCAGATTCATATATTACATTCAATGCTACAAACATTCCCATCTCCAAAGTATTGAAATTCTCGGTGTCTCACTTAACAGTGCCCTCAGGTGGACCTCTCATGTCAGATCACTTCCTAAAAGCGCCTCAAAGAAACTTGGATTATAGTACAGAGTCCGTAACTACTTCACTGACAAGTTGTTAGTTATAATTTATAAGAGGCATGTGCGCTGTCAGCTTGAATATTGCTCACCCTTGTGAAGTGGATGTGGAGAGGTTGCATTAAAACAACTAGACAAAATTCAGAACAAAGCTGTTGGAATTATTAATAACCCTGCTGTTATAAATAAACTACCTCCCCTACAAGCAAGAAGGAATGTTACCTCCCTTGCATTATTTCACAGATATTTTTATGGCAAATGCTCAGACGAAGTTGCGTCCATTGTGCCACCTCTCCATGCCTTCCTTCGTGCTACACGGGCATCTGGCAGTGCTCGTGGCTGGAATGTCACAGAGCCATATTGCAGAACTTTTACCTATCAGAATTCTTTCATCCCCGAACTGCATCTCTCTAGAACTTGCTTCCCCTGAGTTGTTTCCTTCCCAAACTTCAACCTACAGCTGTTCAAGTCCAACTGTTACAGATATGAATGGAGAAAGCCAGTAATCTGATGTATGGATTTTTTTTCTTTTATTCCTTTGTTTTTCCTTCCTCTGTTCTGTTATTTAAAAAAAAAAAAATCCCATCTATAAAAACTTTTCCATTAAAGACCTAAGAATGAATATCTGATCTACACAACCTCTTCCCTTCCTAAGACCTTCCTGTTCTTCTCCATCTAATTCCGTTGTTATTTCCCTAACTCTGTCAATAAGTAGCCTACCATATACTTCTCCTATTACACTAAGAAGACAAATGCCCATGTGATTACCACACACTTCTTTTTCCCCTTTCCCTTAGTACAGTGGAATAACTATACCTGACTTCCAATCCTCCGGGACTCGTACCTTCCTCCCTGGCCAATCTGCACATCTTCCACATCCATTCTATACTATCTATCTCTCATGTTTCTGCATTTCACAACACACCCCATCAATTCCTGGGGCTTTCCCCATTTTGACTTTCTTCATTGCGCTCACAACTTCCATCCTACTGATTTCGTTCTCTCTTCTCACATCCCTCCTTCTCCCAGCCAGTCCTCAGCCACTTACACTCGCATTACTTTCATTCTGTATGTTCAGGAATTACTTAATGTGTTCTAGCCATCTGCTCACCTTTTCTCCCTTCTTCACTAATAATATGCCATTTTTATCTTTCACTCCCCGACTAGCTTCTTTAACACCTTGTGTAACTCTCCTTATCTTTTTTCAGACAAAATTCTTTCATTCCCTCCACTTTACACTCAGATTCCTTCCAAAATCCTCATCCACTCTCTTTTTACTCTCTCTTACTCAAATTTTCACTTCTCCCCTCCTCTGTACACATAACTCTCTCTTCTGTCTCTCAGCTTCCTCCACACCTCTGTTTCTCATCCACTCACTATATGCTTTCTTCTTTTGTGCCACAGCCTGTCTCACCTCTTCATTCCACCACGCTGTTCCTTGCACCCCCTGTCGTCTTCTGTTCACCCCAGACACCACCTCACATGCTGCACAGATTTCTTTTGTGAAGGTCTTGCACACACCTTCCACGCCCCCTATCCGCTCCAAATCATATTTACCTAATCGCTCCTCCACTTCTCTCTTATAACCTGCCTTTTTTCCTTCCTCTTGTAACCTTTCCACCCACCTTGTAAGAATTACTTTCTCCTCTCCTTCCCTTCCTCTATCCCCCACTTCATTTCAACCTTGACTTTCACCGCCACCAAGTAGTGGTCTAAGAGTCCTCTCCCCCAACCTCTGTATGCTCTTGCATCTACTGCACACCTTCTCATGCTATCATCCACACACACATAATCAATCATTGCACATTTTAATTAACTTTAATAACTGATCATTATGTTGTTGTTGTTGTTGTTGTTGTTGTTATTGCTGAGTAACTCCTGTTTGTCTTCTCAAGCAGGTCCATCAACCGCAGGCAAGCAACCGTCCCTGAAGGTGTAGTAGTGAACAAGACTCCAGTGTTACTCTACTACTACTGCCAGACGCCTCAATCCCGTTTGGGGTGGCCACAAACAAATCGCCTCCAAGTCGCCCTGTCCCCCGCCATTTCACTGCCCTGCTCCCAACTCACACCCCCCTCTCTCATATACCTCTCCACCCCATCCCTCAATCTCATCCTCGGCCTTCCCCTCCCTCTTCCCCCCTCCACCTCACTCACATACACTCTCTTCGTCAATCTTTCACCCTCCATCCTCTTCACATGGCCAAACCACCTCAGTGTGTTCCTCATAACGCTTCCTATCACATCCACATCCACACCACAATGCTCCTTTATATCCTGATTCGTCAGCCTGTCTCTCCACGTGACTCCACAGGCTCCTCTTAAATAACTCATTTCCACTGCTCTCACTCTTGACTTGTGTCCTTCCAACAATGTCCAAGCTTCACTTCCGTACGTTAGAGTTGGTATCACAATACTGTCATGTAGTAACTTTTTCACGTCCATGCTTACTTCCCTGTTTCTTATCACTGCTTTCAAAGAACCAGCAACCTTTCTTCCCTGCTGTACCCTTTCAAGCACTTCACCCTTCAAACCTCCATCCTTACTCATCACACTACCCAAGTACTTAAACGTACTCACATTTTCCAGTTTCTCACCATCCAACCTCGCTGTACATTCACTAACTTCACCTCTCTCAAAGACCATCACTTTACTCTTCCCTACATTCACCTTTAGATTCCGTTTCTTACACACTCTCTCAAACTCATCCACCAAGCCTTGCAGCCCCCTTCGTCTTCACTCAACAACACAGTATCATCTGCAAACAACAGTACAGGGAGTTTCCAAACACTATCCTCTCTCACCAGGGCCACTCCAACATCCACTACCCTACCTTGTACCTCTTTTATTACCCCATCCATGTACAGATTAAACAACCATGGAGACATGACAGATCCCTGTTTCAAACCAACTTTCAAAGAGAAAAATTCACTTAGTTCACCATCCACACGCACTGCAGCCTTCGCACCATCGTACATACTCTTCACAGCATTCAACAACTTCCCATCTACTTCATATATTCTTAACACTTTCCACAATCCTTGTCTATCCACCCCGTCATATGCTTTCTCCAAATCCATGAAAGCCGCATACAACTTTTTTCCCTTCTCTAGACACTTTTCCACTAAAGATCTAAGAATGAATATCTGATCTACACAAGCTCTTCCCTTCCTAAAGCCTCCCTGTTCTTCTCCAACTAATTTCTCTGTTCTTTCTCTAACTCTGTCTATAAGTATCCTACCATACACTTTTCCTATTATATATACTAAGAAGACAAATGCCCCTATGATTACCACACACTTCTTTTTCCCCTTTTCCTTTGTACAAGGGAATAATTATACCTGACTTCCAATCCTCTGGGACTCTACCTTCCTCCCAGGCCAATCTGCACATCTTCCACATCCATTCTACTACTATCTCTCCCCCATGCTTCAGCATTTCACCACACACTCCATCAATTCCTGGGGCTTTCCCCGATTTAACTTTCTTCATTGCTTCCACAACTTCTATCCTACTGATTTCTTCCTGTCTTCTCACCTCCCTCCTTCTCCCAGCCATTCCTCAGCCACTTATACTCGCATTACTTCCATCCTCTATGTTCAACAATTCCTTAAAGTGTTCTCTCCATCTGCTCACTTTTTCTCCCTTCTCCACTAGTAATCTACCATTTTTATCTTTCACTCCCCTGCTAACTTCACTTCCACCCTGTCTTACTCTTTTCACCTCTCTCCAGAACATTTTCTTATAGTCCCTCTACTTTACACTCAAATTCCTTCCAAATTCCTCATCCACTCTCTTCTTACTCATTACCAATAAAGCAACACTTTTTGGGTATATTCAAAACATTATGTTTTATGTTAACAAAATCCTAACCTACCTGACATTCGAATGTCTATTTTCAGAATTCAGAGTTGGAATGGCGACGGAAAGTATTTATTTTTGGTCGCTCAGGAAACTTAAAGCTGTACAGTTTTCACTATTCACCTTTTCTCGCTTGTACGTTTAAATTGCACGTCAGAGAATTTGCTCAGAAAGCGTGTTGACTGTTTAAACCACAAAAGTGCTTCGTACTTTTGCTGTAGGTAGCAAGGTTGTGTGTGTGTGTGTGTGTGTGTGTGTGTGTGTGTGTGTGTGTGTGTGTGTGTGTGTGTGTGTGTGTGTGTGTGTGTGTGTGTGTGTGTGTGACAGAGAGAGAGAGAGAGAGAGAGAGAGAGAGAGAGAGAGAGAGAGAGAGATGTTTATCATGCTGTTCTCCAGGATACGTTTGCTTTGCGATGTTTGCTCAGTTGCTCTTTCACTTCACTGTACGATTTTGTCAGAAAGACGGTAGATCTCATTTTATTATTATTATTATTATTATTATTATTATTATTACCTCAGCCAACGAAGATCGAAGAGGTTATGTATTCACCTATGTCTGTCTGTCTGTCTGTTTGTCCAGACGATATCTCCAAAATTTTCTTATGAACTTCATTGAAATTTTGTGGAAGGGTGGGCCATGGGCCAAGAAAGAGTTGATTAAATTTTGGGGAGGATCCGGATCCCGATCCGGATCCTGCAGTGGCACTGGTGGAGGTATGAACTCTTTGAGTGCTTTCCAGTTATTATTATTATTAATATGTATGTATGTATGTATGTATGTATGTATGTATGTACGTTGAGGCACAATGATGGTTTGATGGAAGTGTGTCCAGTGCCTATGTTTTGAAATTCATATTCTGCTTGGTACTGGAGGCTTTGTATCACATCATCACTGGCAATGGATTCTGAATATTGCGCCTCACTATCATTTTATATCACATTTTTGGGACTATTTCAGCATCAAAACTATATAATTAACATAAAATAGGATGTTAAGGTGTAATATGGAGAATAAATAGCTTAGGAAGAAGAGTTACGTGGCTGCCCATGCCACCCAAATTACAGGCCTTGAAAACTATGTCATGGATGCTGACGGTGTGGCACTTCTGTATGTTTCCTGGTTTGTATCTTGCCGTCCTACACAGAGAGAAAGAGAGAGAGAGAGAGAGAGAGAGAGAGAGAGAGAGAGAGAGAGGGGGGGGGGAAGAGACTGTGCAACACACAAAGCAGGGCTCTCACTGAAAACACCTCTGTTAACGTTGTCTACCTCGATTTTCAAAAGGCTTTTGACAAAATTCCACACAAAAGGCTCGTTCAGAAGCTAAAGGCACATGGTTTCAGTGGCAGTGTGCTCGGGTGGCTCTAAGATTGGCTCACCGGGTGAAAGCAAAGAGTGGTAAAAAATGGAAAAGAGTCAGACTGGATAAACGTTACAAGTGGAGTGCCACAGGGTTCTGTGATAGGTCCTTCTCTTTTTAATATACATAAATGATATTAATGATGATTATGTTGTAAGATATAAAAATTGCCGACGATATTATAATAGGTAACAGAGCATATACAACATTGCAAAGGCAGGGAATTCAGACAGACCTTGATCAACCGTTTAACTGGGCCCAAAAAAGGCAAATGGATTTCAGTATTAATAAATGTAACGTGCTAAACGTTGGCAATAAAAATGTAAGAGCAAAATATAACATGAATAATGTCCGACTTGGTAGGGTAAACCATGAAAAAGACTTAGGAGTTACAATAAATTATTTGAAACCAAACATTAGACAAGCTGTAAAGAAAGCCAATAATTTGATTGGATTCAAAGGTAAACCATTTGAATATTAATCTGACAATATTGTCCTCCCTTAATATAATTCCTTAGTATGCCCGCACTTAGAGTATTGTGTTCAATTTGGGTCACTGTATTATAAAAAGAATACGGAGAAACCTGAGATAGTACAGCAAAGAGTGACAAAGCTGATACCCAGATTGAGAAATAAACCATACGAGGAACGTTTAGAAGCCCTGAATCCCTTTACCCTAACTAAACGCAGGTTACGAGGAGAGTTAATTCAAATGCTCAAAATATTCAAAGGACACGATAATATGGCCATCGATATATATTTCACAGTTGATCCCTCAAACTACACTAAAGGTTATGGTCATAAAATTATTGGTAAACGATTTCAGTCACATGAAACTAAGCATTTTTTTTTTTTTTTAAGAGTTGTAAATATATCGAACAAATTGCCCACAAATGTAGTAAACTATGATACAGTACTAACTTTAAAAAATCGCTTGGATATGTATCTGTTATCTGACCCCCAGCTAAGTAAGTTCACGCTTGAATTACACATTTCTGTGTAGTAATGGCTACAAAATTATGGGAAAGAGTTTCCAATCCTACGAAGCAAAACACTTCTTCAACAGAATCGTAAATATCTGGAATAAACTCACTTTTGCCAGCTACGAGAAAGTTGATTCCCCTCTGTCTACAAGACACCCTGTAATGCAAATAAAGTAGTATAAGCACAGACTAGGATCTGCATAGTTAGGCCTGAGCTAATGGTCACTACTCTTACTTTCGACCTGTGATGGCATGTGGATCAGTGAGGGTCCCTGTTAGTTAAGTGACCACCACCGGGATTTTTTAATGCACTAGGGGGTCACTGTTTCAGGAGGTAACTTGTGTACTTTTCCCGTGTGGGAAAGTTCCTTGTCACACAGGAGTGAATGGAGCTGGGGCCTGATTGACTGCTGCCTACCTAAGGCAAGGCTGCCACACCACCCCTGAACATCCATCCTGTGCAGTTTCCACACTGTGTCTACAGACGCCCCATTAACTCAACGGATCCGTACATGATGTCATGCCTTATTTATTTATTTGATTATTCATTTTACCTTTTTATTTTCTATTTCAGGTCATTCAGACTGGTCGCTTATAGATACTGTATTACAGAGTGTAACTTTTCCTTTGCAGTCTTTCCTGTGAAATCTCCATGTCAGTTTTTCCATGCTACGTGGTGGTCCTTCTCACTTTTTCCTGGAGGGTTTGGAGGAGGGGGGGGCGGAGCCTTCTTGCTTTACTATCCTTGTCTTTCGGCATGTAGAATTAGATTTCGTAGTCATAGTCTACTCTGTAACAAACAGCCTCGAAAGGACCATAAGGTCTGTTGCTGTTTGCTTTCCTTTGTATTCCTTTGTGTTCCTCATTCGTGCTTTGCAAGCATGGTTAAGGTTTATTACTAGCTACCACTCTACGAGAAGGTTCGGTCCAGCGTTGGATCTTCTAATAGACTGCTGAAGCTACAGTTTCACGTATGTTAACGTCTGACGTCAATGAAATGAATATTTAAAGTGCAGACACTATCTCATGTAAGCCTGGTGAATTAAACTTTACAATAAACGTAAAATGTCCTAAATAAATGCTGGTATGGCAATAAAAATCTTTACCTAAAGAAAGGTCATTAAAACGTAGCCCTGTTCACCCCAAAACCTTACCAAGAAATCCTGTACTAGGCTTACGTACAGCTGGGTTAATAATCCCCTTATACGCATGCGGTGCCGAGCCAGTGAAGCCAGCTCACAACCTTTTCCTGCCCGTTTAAGTATCACTGGATAACTTCATAAGTTATCATGTGTTTTTACACAGCTTTGAAGGCGCGTAAAAGGTACGATCAAGAACTCGTATTAAATGTGACAATGCCCTTACTAACCCCTTCGTTGCGGGAGGTTCTTCATAAGTTTTGTAAAAACGTCTTGTCGATTTACTAAATCAGTATTCGTAGCACAGTGATAAGTGTTGCTGTACTGGTGCTAGTAAGAATGTAGAAAGTAAGAGCTTCTTCACTACGAGGGATGCGTTGGAGGGGATCCTACTCGTGGTGGCACTGTGCACCCCAGATGAGAAACAACTGCGACTTCTTGCCAGGGAGCTAAACGTCCCTAACCTATCCAACGTCCTACGAGGACGACCTCGGTCACCCTGGCGGGGAGCAGTCTGCTGTGTGGGAACAACTATGAGACGACCACACAGGGGCAGTTGCTAACGTTTGTGGTCGACGAGTCTGCTCGGCCGGCCGATCCTGGTTAGGCAACAATAACAACTATGAGGAATCTCTCTGAAGCTGATTTTAATCGTCTGGCGGCTGTATGAATCACACACACACACACACACACACACACACACACACACACACACACACACACACACACACACACACACACACACACACACACACGACATAATCGTATTTAAAAATTAAACAGACTGCTTCTAAAACGTTCACTAGAAGAGGCTGCCAGTGAATTTATGTACAAGTACACAAATACAAGAAAACACTTGAATGTCAATGAACAAATTAATATTTTTAATGCAGTGTAATGTTGTACTGCGGCGAGTAATCATTAAATTCAGTGTGTTTTATCTCGGGCTATTGACTGAAATTCCAATTCAGGAGATTTGCACCAGTAATTGATTTTAGACCAGGTAAAACGTGCATTCCAATCTTAACGAAAAAAAAAAAAAAAAAACTGCCCTTCACTGTTTTTATACATCATGTCTGAAATAAATGCGTATGGTTGCTTGCCTTTATTTATCTGTCGAGAGAGAGAGAGAGAGAGAGAGAGAGAGAGAGAGTCTCTCTTACATACACGTGATTCATTGCTATGCTGGTATCCACAAGAAAAAGAAATACAGAATTTTAATCCATTAGCTCTCAGGGTTCCTGTGCGAGGGATTGTGCAGGAAGGGTACTTACCGTACTGCCCTCCGCCTGTCGGCTCATAATCGCGAAGCTCATAGGTCCCTACCCCGGGGTTCCCTTCTTTATGAACTTTTGAAAATGTCCACTTCCGTCCTATATTTAGGACACTGGGTGCAAGTGGGTTAAGAACACTTTCACAATACCACGGGAAAGTGAGATGCTTTTCCTCGAAGATTTGAATGCAGGAAAGTACTGGGACAATTCATAATTCCTTTTTTGCTTATGTATATCAACATATATATATATATATATATATATATATATATATATATATATATATATATATATATATATATATATATATATATATATCTTTCTACCTATTTATTTATGTATCTATCTGTCTGTCTGTCTGTGTGTCTGTCTATTTGTCCGTCCGTCTGTCTGTCTGTCTAGACTACGGGCATCACAACTGGCACGGATCGTCTCACAGAAGGTAAATGGTGCAGGTGGGAACTAATGCATGTAATTAGCAACTTTCTGAGAAATTAACAAAGACTTTGATTCTTGAACGAATCCGTATTGTTATTTATTAAAGCCTTGTGATGCAGGCATCCTTCTTCCATGTTTTTTCTTGGGGCTAAAGTACAGTTTATCATATTTGCTGCAGTTTTTAGATGAATGAATTCCCATCAGAAGGTGGGAGGTATGCTTGATATTTATAGATGCTGAGAAGCGTCTTAGCATCTTTTTCTGCCACCGACTGCTATGTATATAATTATGTAACTAGGTATGTATGTAACCAAGTAATGGACCAGGTTGCAGTGAGTAAGTATTCACGAACAACTGATACGATACTGATCAAACTTGGTGATAAGATTCAGAGTTAGCCAAGGAGGTCACCTATTATTTTTTGAACAATAGGTCAAAGTTGAAAGTGTTTTTATCTGATTTATGCCAAACTTTGTAGAAGAGAAGAATTATAGGTTGGGCAAGGATGTCACCCACAGATTAAGCCAGTTTTACCACCTGTGACTATGTAAACAAAATCACTGACGCAGTTTTGGTCAGAGTTGGACCAAACTTTGAAGGTCAGCAGGGGTGTTTACTTTTTTTGTGTGTGTGTGTGTTTTTTTTTTAGAATAATCAGTCAAGGGTTAAGGCCAAAGGGCAAGGTTAAAATTGATCATCATCTTTTGTGTTTTGCCTGCAGTAGTTTAACGCACGGAACAGTGTTAATCATAATTATCATCATTCTAACCATTATTCCCACCTGAAAAGATGTGCTTTTAGAAACTACGAGTATTTTATGTTGCTGCAGCCAGGCAAATTTTAAAACAAGAAATTATATTGTTTTCTGCCCTCCAATGCTACTCATTATAGAAAATACCTTTTGTTGTGAAGAGAAAAAAGCCACACGATAATTGGAAACATTTCGGTATTTCTAGATGATTCCATATATTCTCAGTAATGGCTAAAATGTCAGTCATAAACTTGAGTTGTTGTTACCACCAGATGATTTTTTGCACGATTTAGACAATACAGGCTGAAGACGTTGTTTTCCTGCTGCACATCGTGCGTGGGCAGTGGGCACGGCGAGGTTTTTTTCCAGGCTAATGATAATGATGATGATGATTATGAAGATGATGATGGTGAGTAGGAAGAGGGAGAGATCCTAACAGAATGCGTCCTCTAGGAACCGATTACTGAAAACGAAATGAGGAATACTATATTTTTTCTGCGAGCATTTAAGTACCATCGAGTGTCTGGAGGAGACTGTTGCTGCATAATTTACTGTGCTGTTCATTTTGTTCTAGTCAGTGTCAGGAGACTTTATTCAACCTGGAAGCCACCCAAGTAAAGGAGCTAGTTAAGGCCACATCAAACCCACCCATTTCGAAAAGTAACATAATCTGGATACAACAGAAACACAAGAAAAAAGAAAAGGGGGGGGGGGGACGTCATAGTAGTGAAGGAGTCAAGTTCAAGAAATTTCACGCATATGGAGCCAGGCGTTTCTATTTTTTGTCAGTAATGGCAAGAGTGTCGGTTGTAAACATGAGTTGTTACCGAGTTCTCTCTGATTCTGCCACGCACACAGCAGACGTTAATGTACAATAAAAAAAAAAAATGGGGGAAATAGTAGTTGCTCTTGTATCTAAGACAAGGATAAATATTCCAAAAATAGCACAATATTATCAATGCAACTAGTACAGTAAACTGAAGGGAAATTAGAAAATCAGCTGCATAATTTACAGTGAAATTCCAAAGGCAAAATCTACCATTTGGGGGCTGTATTATCCGCCACTTAGCAATATTAGGACAATGACATTTTGAGGCACGATAGTCCTGAGGCAACACACAAGCAGCTTGTTTTTTTCTTGTTTCTTATCCAGTATACATATCTCTCTCTCTCTCTCTCTCTCTCTCTCTCTCTCTCTTTCTCTCATCTATCTATCTATCTATATCTATATCTGTATCTATCTATCTATCTATATACTTTGTATACGTATATAAATATATGTATATAAATAGGAAGCGAGGAAAAATGGATGACAGAGCACATCCTAGACCTCACAGACGAGAGAAGAAAGGTCAAAGGAGGAGACGAAGACAGATACGGAGAACTCAACAGAACAATCCACAAGGAAGGCAATAAGGCGATGGAGGAGTGGCTGAACATGACGTGCGAAGAGACTGACAAGCTAGAAAAGCACAACGGGAAGATGATGTACGAAAAAATCCAAGAGGTCACAGGTAAGAAGCAAATGTAGAACATTGCGATAAGGAAGAAGGACGGGTCCATAGCGATGGAAGTAGATGTCAAAGACCGATGAACAGAGTACATATCAGATCTTTTTGAAGATAACAGACTGGAGCGTACAAACAGGGATGAGACGACGGTATACACCGAGGAGGAAGGACCAGTGATTCTCAAAGAGGAGGTAGAGCATGCCATGAACGAGATGAAAGCGGGAAAAGCCGTGGCGGAAGATGGTATATCAGTGGAGATGTTACGAGCACTTGGAGAGTTTGTCATTGACCGGATAACGAGCTTAGCAAATGCAATATATAATACGGGAGATATACCAGAATATATGTACATTGCAGAGTTTACGTATCAAAGGTGCTGGGTACATTAGAGTGCAATAAACACCACACCATCAGCATCATGAGCCAAATCACCAAGATCATTCTGAAGGTGATACTACAGCGAATCCGAAACAAAATCCAACACGAGATATCGGAGTGCCAGTTTGGATTCACAAGAGATAAAGGGACGCGAAATGTCATATTCTCCCTTAGAGTATTGGCCGAAAGAGCACTCGGGGTACAGAAGGACGTCTACTTGTGTTTCGTAGATTACGAGAAAGCTTTCAATCGCGTCAAACACGATAATCTATTACAAATGTTGGAAGAACTTAAATAGGATCGGAAAGCCATCAGGATGATTAGGAACCTGTACTGGAGTCAGAAAGTGGCAGTTAGAGTAGCAGATGTGAAGACAGAGTATAGAAGTATTGCAAGAGGCGTTAAACAAGGTTGTGTGATTTTCCCAGACTTGTTCAACCTGCACAGCGAAATGATTATGAGGAACGAAGAACAACTATAACGGTGGCGGTAGGAAAATCACAAATATCCGATACGCTGACGATACCGTATTGATCGCCGCTTCAGAAGAAAGATTGCAGACGCTAGTTGAGAAGCTGGTGTAGGAGAGCCGGAAGAGAGGTTTGCATATGAATGTTAAGAAGAAAGAAATGATAGTAGCCTCGAGGAAGAAGACATCTGAAGCAACAGTGAGGGTGGACGGAGAAGTGCTGAGGCAGGTTGATAAATATAGCTACTTAGGGAGAGTGATTACTATAGATGGACGGAGCTCGCAAGAAGTCAAAGAAGATAGGAACAGTGAAGACGGCATATCAAAAGCATAGGAAAGTCCTGGCCAACAGACAAATATCTATAAGTACAAGACGAAGATTTGTAAAAACGTACGTGTGGTCAACACTTTTGTACGGGTGCGTGTCATGGTCACTGAACAAGGAAGAAGAGCGGAGACTAGAGGTAGCAGACATGAGGTTTTGGAAGAGAATGTTACGAATATCATGGACAGACCGGGGGACGAATGAGTCAGTACTACAAGAGGCAGGAACGAAGAGGGAGTTACTGGCGTGATAAGGAGGAGGCAGATGACATTCACGGGTCACTTGAAGACACGGAGGGGACTGGCGAAGGTGTGTTTAACTGGGAAGAGTAACGGCAAGAGAGGGAGAGGAAGACCGAGGAAGACTCTCATGGATGGGCTGGTCGGAGCCACAGAAGGGACGAGCAAGAAAGACTGAACTGTCACAGAAGGCAACGAACCGAGACGAATGGCGTTCCTTGACAGTCCACGTCCTCTGAGATACGGCACCAAGATAGATAGAAATAAATAAATAAATAAATAAATATCTATCTATCTATCTATGTAGATAGATATATAGATATAGATATATAACACAAAATGGAGAGTTTGAGAGTATAAGAGAGTGGGGTATGGACAGGATATATGAGCAGTAGGTGAGAATGGGAGGGCAAAAGAGGGTGTATGTACAGTTATGTGCTAGAGATGGAAGGAGAATTTAAGAGAGTATGGATCAGTTGGTTCAAAGATTGTGTGGCTAAGAGTGAAAGTTGGAATACAAAAGTTGGCGATTGTATGTGTATGCGCCAATGCGTGCATGGAAAAGTTTGAAAGGAATGAAAGAGTGATTTTGATTGGAGATACGAATGCAACATTAAGGAATGTGAAGGTGGCTGGAGTACTTGGTGAGTGGGGTGTGCTTGCAGAAGTGAATGAGAATGGCAGTGCTCTAGTGGACATTTGTGCGGGGAGGTGCGGGAATGAGGTTGGTGATTGCTAATACCCTCTTTAGGCACATAATGATCCACAGGTATATGTGGAGTGTGATGAGAAGGGTGGGTGATGAACTGAATGAACGGAAGGCAATGACTGATTATGTGTGTGTGGATGCGAGAATGAGAAGGTAGATAATGGATGCAAGAGCTTACAGAGGCTGGGGGAGTGGACTTTCTGACCACCACTTGTTGGTGGTGAAAGTCAAGGTACAAGTGCAATGGATGAATAGAAGGAGGGAAGGACAGGAGGAAGTAGTTCATACAACTAGGATGGAAAAAAGGCAGAATATAAGAGACAAATGGAGGAGCGATTAGGTAAATATGGATTGGAGCAGATGGAGGAAGTGGAAGGTGTGTACAAGATATTCACAGAAGAAAACTGTGCAGCATGTGAGGTGGTGTGTGAGGTGAAGAGAAGACGAACGGGAGTGCAGGGAACACCATGGTGGAATGAAGAGGTGAGACAAGCTGTGGCGCAAAAGAAGAAAACATATATTGAGTGGATGGGAAGAAGAGGCATGGAGGAAGTTGAGACACAGATGAGAGAGTTCTATGTAGAGAGGAAGAGAGGTGAAATGATTAGTAAGAGTGAGTAAGAAGAGAGTGCATGAGGAATTTGGAAGGAATTTGAGTTAAAGTGAAGGGAATGTAAGAAAATGTTTTGGAAGGAGATAAAGAGAAGTAGACAGGGTGATAAAGAAGTTAGTCGGCGGTGAAAGATAAAACTGGTAGAATGATATTGGAGAAGAGAGAAAAAGTAAATAGATGTAGAGAGCATTTTAAGGAACTGTCAAACATAAAGAATGAAAGTAATGTGGGTATAAGTAGCTGGGGAAGGCTTGGAGAAGGAGGAGGATGAGAGGGAAGTAGTGAAAGCAATGAAGAAAGACAAAAAGGGGAAAGCCCCAGGAACTGATGGAGTGGGTGGTGAAATGATGAGGCAAGGGGGAGAGAGTGTACAGTACTAGAATGGCTATGGAAGATGTGCAAATTGGCCTGGGAGGAAGGTAGAGTCCTGGAGGATTGGAAGTCAGGTATTATTATTCTCCTGTACAAAGGCAAAGTGGAAAAAGAAGTGCGTGGTAATCATGGGGGCATTTGTCTTCTGAGTGTAGTAGGAAAAGTATATGGTAGGATACTAATTGACAGAGTTAGGGAAATAACAGAGGAATTAGTTGGAGAAGAACAGGGAGCTTTTGGGAAGGGAAGAGATTGTGTAGCTCAGATATTCATCCTTAGGTCTTTAGTGGAAAAGTTTTTAAAGAAGGGAAAGAAGTTTATGCGGCCTTCATGGATTTGGAGAAGGCATATGGCAGAGTGGATAGAAAAGGAATGTGGAAAATATTAAAAATATTTGTAGTAAATGGGAAGCTGTTGAATGCCATATGAGGGTACTAAGGCTGCAGTGCGTGTGGATCGTGAACTGAGTGAGTTTTTCTATCTGAATGTTCAATAGAAAAAGGGATATGTAATGTCTCGATGGTTGTTCAAATGTGCATACGGATGGAGTTATAAAAATGATACAAGTTAAGGCAATGGATGTTGGAGTGGCCCTATTGAGAGAGGGCGGCATATGGAAACTTCCTGTTCTGTTGTTTGCAGATGATACTGTTTTGTTAAGTGAAAACGAAAGGGAACTGCAAGACTTAGTGAATGAGTCTGGAAAAGTGTGTATGAAACGGAATCTAAAGGTGAATGTAGGGAAGTGTAAAGTTATGGTCTTCGAGAGAAATGAAGTCACTGATTCTACAGTGAGGTCGGATGATGAGGAAACGGAAAATGAGAGTGCGTTTTAGTACATGGGATGTGTGATGAGTAAGAATGGAAGTTTGGAGGATGAAGTGCTTATAAGGGTACAAGAAGAAAGGAAATATGCTAGTTTTTTCAAAGCAGCGACAAGCAATAGGGAAGTGAGCATAAAAGTAAAAACGTCGCTGTATGATGGTATTGTGATACCGACTCTAACGTATGCAAGCGAAGCTTGAACCTTATTGGACGGACATTAGTCAAGAGTGGGAGCACTGGAAATGACTCATCTGAAAGGAGCGTGTGGTGTTACATGAAGAGACAGACTGATAAACGAGGAAATGAAGGAGCGTTGTGATGTGAATGTGGATGTGATAGAAAGCGTTAGGAGAAATACATTGAGGTGGTTCGGCCATGTGGAAAGGATGGAGAACGAGAGAGTAACGAGAAGAGTGTATGTGAGTAAGGTGGTGTGGGAGAGAGGGAGGGGGAAGCCGAGGATGAGATGGTGAGATTGAGAGGAGAGGTATATGGGAGAGGGGTGAGTGAGATTGGGAGAAGACAGTGGGACGTCGGGGGACTGGGCGACCTGAAAGAGATTTGTTTGTGGCCAAACCTCACGGAATAAAAGGCGTCTGGCAATATATATATATATATATATATATATATATATATATATATATATATATATATATATACAGTATATATATATATATATATATATATATATATATATATATATATATATATATTATACAGGGCGTGACCTGTATATATATAAGTATATACAGAGTATACTTATATATTTTATATATAATATATATATATACACATATAGATATAGACAGATAGGTAGATAAATAGAGAGAAATATAGATTTTATTGCCGAGAAATTTCAGACTGTACAAGTGAGCTTTTCGTGTGTGAATGTTTTCCCCAGTGCACAACCATTCATTATTGCATAGGAAAAAAAAAATTGCGCGTTAGACCTCCACCCTGACCAGGTTTTAGACTGGGGGGACCCCGAGGGGCTACCCCCAACGTGGGATGAGGCCTCTGAGGGTTACCAGTAACATTATTTGGCAGGTCCATTGTATTACGAATAAGGAAATGAAATTCTCCAGTGGCAAACTACCACCCGGACTAGGTTTGGGGTCACCCGTCATAAGGGTGGGGGGAGCCTCTTGGGTCTTGAGCAATGCTGTTTGCACGACCGTAGTTTTTTACCTGGGGCAATGAAGTATTGCACTGTGATATTTCTCCACCCAGACCAGGTTTTAGGCAGACTGGAACCTCCCTGGTGCTGCCAATTGAAGGGCGGCCTCCAGGGGTACTGCCCAACACAGGGTATAATATTACACAATACCGACAGAGAACAGAAGAAAGCACTGAAAAATGCGTCAAGTACTCATTTTTTGTTCAAAAAAGTTTTTTCTCTTAAAATGAACGTATCTCCGTCAATTATTTACTAAATTTAGCTCATATATGCTCATTATAAAGGAAAAACTTGAGAAAACAAACCGTTATGTTGAAATTTTCCTAGAACGTCTTTATTTCCCACAGTGATGCATTGTTTTCATGTCTGTAGAAAAAATGCAACAATGAAAATATTCACAGTGACATTAGTAATGACAACAGAGAAATATGAATGGATCAAAAACAAGTACTAAGTCAACGAATAAGGTACGAGAACAACAGCCATGGCCTTCAGCTAGTTTGTCCAATTTACTGCCTTCAAAATTATGAAAAATTTGTAAGATTTTGTTGAGAATTTAAAAGTAAATTTATCAGCATTTGCACAAACTACAGTCAGAACATAATCTTACAGTGCTTTACGTTAGCTAAACCAGTTTTAAAACAATGCCAGAAACTTTTAGGCAAACTCCCCCCCCCCCCAAAAAAAAAAAAGATTACCTCCTGATTGTCCATAATTTGTACTGTAAACTGGAGGCAACTGAAAAATTAGCTTGACAGGTGACAATGATACTTAAATGGGCCTTTTTTGTGTAATTTCTGCAGATTTGTAGCAAAGAAGAATGTTAAAAGGTAGGCAACATAAAACAAGGTGTTGCTGTAGTTACTATTGCTGTCCATCACATTTTGAGACATGCAATAAAGGGCTTTGAAATAGTATTTTTTTTTTTTTTTTGTCCTCAAGAGGCCCAGAGCTAGGATTGCAGTCGCTAAACTTAAATGGGACCGGTCACTTTTTCCTCTGAGTGGTATAATGCATGGAACTAAAGCCTGATGGGCCACATTCATTTGGACAGCTTTCATCTACTAAAACACCAGGCATCCATTTGTTTTTATGTGGGTACCGCTCAACGTAGATTCCTGAAGCACCTGAAGCATTGGAAACCATTAGCTCGTCAGTCACTTTAGGGTCACCTGTAGGTAGTACTACATCATGTGAGTAGATGGAGGCCACCCTTAGCTGACACACAAGAACCATGTTGTACAATAAGTAAGTCAGAAGTCATTGAACTGAATGAGTGAAAACATTCAATACAAGTGGTGCCACGTACAACAAACCCCGCCCGACAGCAATTATTTTATTGCAGTTAAATACTGACTCGTTTCTGACATTCAGTGTCAGTACACAATTAAACTGTAAGGTAATGGCGCAAATGCTTTCAAGTTACACCCTCTGAAAGTCCGAGATCTTGCGTTTGACGTTTCAGTCATTCAAGGTCAAAGGTCATGCTGACAAATGAAATCCCTTATGAGACTTCTTATATCTTGGTAACAGTAAATATCTCTATCCTCAACGAATTTCGAGTTATAACCCCCTGATTATGAGTGACCTTGAGTTTGACCTTTCAAGATCACTTACGGTCAAAGGTCAAGGTACCAATTAAAAACCCATATGGGATTTCATATATGTTGATAACAGTAAATATCTCTATCTTGAACCAGTTTCGAGTTATAGCCCCCTGAATATTCGTGACCTTGAGTTTGACCTTTCAAGGCCATTCAAGGTCAAAGGTCTTGGCGCCAAATGAAAACCTATATTACGAGCCCCTGTATGTTCCTGATAGGAAATATCTCTATCTTCAGCCGTTTTCAAGTTATTGCCCTCTGAAAATCCGTGATGACCTTTCAGAGTCACTCGATTACCTCCAAAATTTAATCACTTTCTTTGGGGACCAGTGCCCACATATCCTGAAAGTTCCATGTAATTTCTTTCAGCCGTTTTTCCGTAATGTTGCTAAAAAGACAAACAAACAAACTCAGCCAAAAACAAAACCTCGTCGGGCTCCGTCTGGGCAAGGTAAATATGGTATGTCTTGATGTGAAGTTAGGTGGAGATCCAGGCAGACATATGAGAGGGTTATGGTGTTATCACGGGTGCGCTGGAAATCATTAGTACACTGAGATGGTTGACCACGTGGAACGAAGAATGAGAGATTGACTAGGAGAGTGAATGTGAGTGAGGTGGGGAGGGTGGAGGGGGAGGAGGAGGAAGGGAGAGACCGAGGATGAGATGGAGGGTGTGGAAGAGAGGTATGTGAGTGAGAGATGTGTAAGTTTGAGAGAGGGGAGTTTGCTTGCTGAGGATAGAATGACATGGATAAAACCGCCTGGCTATAGACAGACAAACAGAGAGATAAACAGACAGACAGACAGACTGATAGATAGACAGATAGATGGACAGGTAGAGATGGATGCAAAAATAGACAGAAATCTTGCTGTCACAGTGGAATGAGTTATTGAAATGGAGATGTTTACTCACATATTATAACTGTGCTTACTGTCAAGAACACAACAATTTTGGCCCGACTTGACGCTCTTCAGAACTAGTAAATAAAATAAATAAATAAATGATCATCGTGGGGAAACGTAAATTGAGATTATCAGTTCTTGAGCTTAAGATAATCGTCCGAAGGTAGCCAGAATAAAATTGAAAAAATTATGTCGTTGTAAAGGGAAGAATGAAGTTTTTTTTTCTTTAACCCTTTCAGTCTGAGGTTTTTATTCCATGGTAAATAAAACAGAATTGGAAGAAAAAAAAATGTTGTTGTGAAGGGATGAATGAGTTCTCTTAAATCCTTTCGTTGAGAAACATCTTCCCTGATCTAAATAAAATCTCCTGACAGTAGCAAGAATAAAATACTAAAGTCTAAAAAAATAAATAATGGTAAGAAAAACAAAGACTACAAGTAAGACATAAATGGATTAAGATTAAAAAATAAATATAAACAAAGTGTGTTTCAATTCCTTCAGGAGAACCTTTGCGGCTCCGTAGAATCGCCTGGTACAGCAAAGAACCTTTGCGGCTCCGTAGAATCGCCTGGTACAGCATAGAACCTTTGCGGCTCCGTAGAATCGCCTGGTACAGCATAGAACCTTTGCGGCTCCGTAGAATCGCCTGGTACAGTAAAGAACCTTTGCGGCTCCGTAGAATCGCCTGGTACAGTAAAGAACCTTTGCGGCTCCGTAGAATCGCCTGGTACAGCAAAGACAAAGAACAAAGAGGGATTACGTACTTACCATCAGTGACGCCCTGTGGTGTAGTGGACTGCGGTGCCTAGTGGGGTGAAGGACGTCGATTCGAATCCCCAAGAGGCTTCTCCCAAGAGGCTTATCGATCGTGCCACCAGGGAGGCAGCCCGGTCTCCTACCCTTGATTATTTCAGTGCAATTACTTTTTTTTTTTTATAGTTTATTTCTGTCTCCTCCAAAAGTTTTATCAATCCTTTGCTCTATTAAAACGAAGCTTTTTTTTTTTTTTTTTTCAGTCTATTATTGCTGTCTCCAGACGATTTTATTCAGCATCGGAAAGCCCTCTCGCACTGAAGGGTTAAATAAATTATCCAAAATACCTGACATAACTATGTTTTAAATCTGATTCATCGTAATTCTAGGTGATTACATTCATCTGCGAAAAATCGTTTGTTCTGAGAGATAAAAGCAGTCTTTCTTAGCGTTTATAGTACGGTAACTTCATTTTTATTCTTTCTGCCTACAGGCAATTTTATTGAATTAAAAGGCCTCATACTGAAGAGGTAGCTAATCTCGACAAGGGTACCCTTACCGTCTCTCTCTCTCTCTCTCTCTCTCCGATATTTCAGCTTCTGGAGATCCATAGTATTCTGATTCAAAGCATCATTCCGCAGCACAGTAATTCTGATGTTTTGAAATAGTATATACTTTATATCACCGGGTTATAATCCCACAAGTATGTGCTGAATCCTAAGCTAGCTAAAATCGTCGAACGGTTTACAGACGGAATAAGAGGAGATATCATCTGTTCAAATGATTACTAACATAATAACTTTTTTTGCACTCCAATATAGTCCTTTCACCTTAACTCGGTCTAGATTTTCGTCCTCTTGCAGCCTATTTCGTGCAGCTCAGCGGCAGAATAAGACGACGCTACGGGTGCAAGCACAAAGAGGTCAGAAAGTACTCCTAACGTAAACTGTCCGATCATGTTGGTTGGGATAAAAGAAAAGTTAATTCCATTGGTTCACCGTCTGGCCATTCCGTTTCTCAGTGGCAGATATATCGCATGTGGCAGCAAGAAAATGAGTGCAGAACAAGGTCCATGAAACGAGACGCAGTATTGAAAGGTTTTATCCTGACCTACACAATCGGACACTTTGCGTCTGAATATGTTCGGTTCCGGGCTCGGTGTGAATGCACCTACAGCTCTACATCCTCTCTATACCACATCTTCGCTACTAGCACCATATTTTAGTGTTCATCTGTAATGACAACTGAGCATTCAAGATGAACAGATGACAATTTTAGGCCAAGAGTAAAACCATTATTGTCACTTGTATCCACTGTACATTTCATTCTGTTTCTGTTTGACACAGTATAACATATCAATGAAAACTTATCGCAATTAGTAACCTCTTATCTATTGGTAATAATATGGGTAATGATGATGATCATGATGACACCATTCACAGTAATAACAAAACAAGTGCTAAGACTTCTCAGTGTTACAGATTCTTTTTAAATCCATCATTTCAGTCCTTACAAAGATATTACCGAATTGTTTGTAAAATCCTTACTTTAGTTACACTCAGGAGTAATTATATGATTTTTTCCCCAGGCTGTCAAGGCCATACACTCATTCGCTCCCCCTCTCACGCTTGCTCTGCCTCACTCTGCCTGTGTGCCTCACCCAGTGCTGTATATAGTGAAGGCATTTTGTAAATATGTTCATGACCACGTTGAGTACACCGCTTCCCGTCCGATCAGAGAGGTTAAGCAACGTTGGGTCTGGTTAGTTGTGACCGCCTGGGAACACCAGATGCTGTTGGCATAACGTTCTCCCTACGTGTCACGTGGGGTTGGTGGAGGATTAGTGCCCCTCCCTGTAAAACAATTAACTCTGAGCCCTTGGCCACCCCGTTCGAGATACATGGCGTCTGGCAATGAATGAATGAATGAATATTTGCAGCCATAATAACGCTCACTTGGATAACCTTATGCTTAACCGAGAGGTGATATTCCTGGTAAATGCTACACATATTTGATTATATGTCTTCAGTAATCCTTTAAAAACCAACAATATTCTTCTATGACTGCCACCTCATTGCACTTAACTGATACTCGGATTCAGTAAGTTCAGCACAATTTATACATCTGGTCCACTTCTGCCATACTAGTGTGTTTTTCTTTCTCTAGTGTCGTTAGTTTTCTGCTTTCTAAATGTAAGCTTATGTTTAATTTCTTTTCCGTAACACAGATA
This sequence comes from Coenobita brevimanus, assembly GCF_032717465.1. NCBI lineage: Eukaryota > Metazoa > Arthropoda > Malacostraca > Decapoda > Coenobitidae > Coenobita > Coenobita brevimanus. The sequence continues at coordinate 7,293,832 of NC_137013.1, forward strand.
GACAGACAGAGACACCGCTGTTCTTGAGAGGTGTTTGGCCTTAAAAGCTGGGAGAAGTTCAACAAGAAGAAGCACGCGTTGGAGGAGGAGGAGGAGGAGGAGAAGAAAGTGGTGGCGAAGAGAGAGAGAGAGAGAGAGAGAGAGAGAGAGAGAGAGGGGAGATGTTACCGCGACGAGAGTTCGGATAGGAGTGAGGCAGAACCCAACACACTACACATCCTCTCTCTCTCTCTCTCTCTCTCTCTCTCTCTCTCTCTCTCTCTCTCTCTCCAGTGCCAGCTGTGCAGAACAATAATAGGCCACTGTCGAACAAAAGAGTGACATAGATCTAAAACGGTCACTCAGATTTCATGACTGGAAACGTATATGGGCTTTTACGACCACAGGAAGTTTAACTATTTTATTATGATTACTTGTGGGCGATAGTTTTTTCTTTATTATTATTATTATTATTATTATTATTATTACTGTATTTTTAAGTGGAGAATGGTGCCTCGTTGTCTAAGGGCGAAAATAATAATATATAATGTTCGTTGGCCCGCTAAGGAACTGTCAAAGAGGGTAAAGAGATAGGTGTTGTGAGGAAGGGATGGATGGCATAGGATGGAATTTGGGTGGGTGGTGAGGCCATGGAAGGAAGATATACCCCATGTTAATAAACGCTATAGGGTTAGCACTTCGACTGTGTTTCAAAATACCCTCAAAGAATGAAAGTCAGGCGAGTAGATAAATTAATGTGGAGGGGAAAAAAATAGAATAAGATAGAATTTTGGTCGAGGGTAAGGAAGGGCCAAGAGAGTACACCCTGTTAAAATAGGTCTGTAGAATTTAATGGTTTGATTCCCGTGAAGGTTAATGTCAAAGTTTCCGTGAACAAGAACTAAAGAACAGAACAAAATCGCGTTGCTCTCCACAGCTTTGTATCTTGTGACGCAGACAAACACGACACTAATTCCCAGTAATTTCCCAACGCCTGTTTATGACTTTTTATTAATCAATTTATTTTTTATTGTAGATATTAAAAAGGATATTGATTTCTCTAATTTAAGGTGACATCTCAAATTTTATTCATGTTTTTATTCTCTCTCTCTCTCTCTCTCTCTCTCTCTCTCTCTCTCTCTCTCTCTCCGTGTATGCAGCACCAGCACATGAATTTACCACCGATGACAACGGTAAAAACTGCAATCGTTAGCTGTGATGAGGAAAGACCAAAATTCAAGCCCATATCCTCGTTATGATTCCGTCGCAGAGAGAGAGAGAGAGAGAGAGAGAGAGGCTACTCATATTTGCCATAGTTTTCTTTAAATCAATTCCTTCTCCAAAATAATCATCTTTACGTTTTGTATGATAAGGATGTCTCGGCTCAAGGCAAGTAAAATTCTCTCTCTTTCTCTCTCTCTCTCTCTCACACACACACACACACACACACACACACCAGTCCAGCAGGGCAGTACTCCCGAGGTGGATGGAAAGCTGATGACAGGGAGTACTGGAGCTCCCGTTTCATCAGCCCTCAGGAGTAGTTCCTGACCATCCCCCTTTGCTGAACTTTTTCAGTGTCTCAGTTACACAGAGAGTAGGCCAGCATGCTCTCCAGTACAAATTTCTCTATCTACACCAAACTACATGCACAGTGCACACTACACTTCCTATTCAAAATTCACTAAAATGGCGTCTCATCACCAAGCCTCGGAGTCCCCAGGGGGGGGGGACCATAAATGGCCCCACCATCCGCCCCTCTCCCGGTGACGACTCGAGGTGCCTGGAACCACTGTCTGACTCTCTTCTTCTTCATTTCTGCAACATTCGCGGCCTTTCCTCTAACTTTCGCTCTGTTGAGCACCACCTCTCCTCCTCTAAACCTCACCTTCTTTTTCTAACTGAGACTCAGCTGTCTGAGGCAACTGACAGCAAACCCCTTTCTGTATCCTCCTACTTTCTCTATACTCATTTCAAAGCCAAAGGTGGCTGTTGTGTATATATACGCAACGACTTATCTTGCTCTCGTGTTCCTGAACTCAATTCTTCTGAATTCTCTACACTCTGGCTTCGGCTTTCCTGTCATTCTCTGGCTAAATATATCTGTGCTGTTTACTTATCCCCTAATTCTACTGACTATCAAAAATTCTTCAACTATCATACTTCTACGATGGAACAAATTCTATCCATTTCTCCTTTCTCTGAAATCTCCATTCTAGGAGATTTCAATGTTCACCACCACCTTTGGCTCTCCTCTCCTTTCACTGATCCACCTGGTGAACAAGCCTACATCTTTTCTATCCTTAATGACCTAGAGCAGCTTGTACAGCACCCTACCCGTATCCCTGACCGCCTTGGAGAGAGCTCCAACATACTTGACCTCTTCCTCACAACTAATCCTTCTGCTTACTCTGTTAATCTTTTCTCTCCGTTGGGCTCCTCCGATCACAACCTTATCACCTTAACCTGTCCTATTGCTCCGGTACGGCCTGTGGACCCTCCAGGGAAACGTCGTCTGTGGCATTTTGGAGCCGCGGACTGGGAGGCCCTCAGGCAGAACTTCTTTGATTTTCCCTGGAATGATTATTGCCTCCATGGCCGTGAGCCATCTGAGTGTGCCTTGCGCATTACAGAGGTTATTCTTTCGGGCATGGAAGCATACATTCCTTTCTCATATCCTTTGACTAATGCAAGAAAGCCTTGGTTTAACCCCTAGACTCCGGCCAGTATACTGTATAATGTAGTAGTCACCTCACCAAGGGCAAGATCTCGGAGACCACTGAAAATTGCTTGTTTTCAAACCTTAATATCTCGAAAAGTGTAGCACTTAGGGTAACGAATTAAGACCATTTTACTCAACAACTCTTCCTCTTGCAAATGAAAGTATTCTCAGGTTTGTAGATCCTTGCTTTAATGACTAATGACGTGAAGAAGATAACTAATTTTTGGAGCGAAAGCAGCGTAAGATCCACCAGATTCACGTTGGATGTAACTGTCACCCGGCCTAAAGGGGTTAATCACACTTGTTCTAATGCTGTCCGCAACAAAGAGAGGGCCTACAAAAGGTACCGGAGCCAACCCACCCCTGAATCACATCATCTTTACGTTTCTGCCCGGAATCGTGCTAAGTCTGTTCTTCGCTCTACTAAAAATAATTTCATCCATACTAAATGTTCTCAACTCTCCAACTCGAATTCTTCCCGCTCCTTCTGGCACCTTGCCAAAAATCTTTCTATCAACTTTACCTCATCATCCTTCCCTCCTCTTTTCTACTCTGATGGTTCTGTAACTATTTCTTCTACTGATAAAGCAGATCTCTTCGCACAGACTTTCTCCTCCAATTCCACCTTAGACGATTCCGGTGCTGTTCCTCCATCACTTCCCCCCTCTGACTTCCTCATGGCTGACATTAAAATATCTTCAGCTGATGTATTTTCTGCCATCACTGGCCTCAGTACTAACAAGGCATATGGGCCTGATGGGGTCTCTCCTGTTGTTCTCAAGAACTGTAGTTCCGTGCTTACTCCCTGCCTAGGCAAACTTTTTCGCCTTTGTCTGCCAACTTGTACCTTTCCTTCTTGCTGGAACTTTGCTCTCATTCAGCCAGTCCCAAAGAAGGGTGACCACTCCCAACCCTCCAACTATCGTCCAATTGCTTTAACGTCCTGTATTTCAAAAGTTTTTGAGTCAATTCTCAATAGAAAAATTTTAAGGCATCTTTCCTATCACAACTTTCTTTCCGATCGTCAGTACGGGTTCCGTCAGGGACTCTCCACTGGCGATCTTCTCACCTACCTTTCAGAGTCCTGGTCATCCTCCTTTCGGGACTTTGGCGAAAGCTTTGCCATTGCACTTGACATCTCAAAGGCTTTCCATCGAGACTGGCATAAATCTTTAATTTCCAAACTGCCCTCCTACGGTTTCTATCCTTCTATCTGTGCCTTCATCGCTAGCTTCCTTTCTGGTCGTTCTATAGCCGCTGTTGTAGACGGCCATCGTTCTTCTCCTAGATGTATTAACAGTGGTGTTCCTCAGGGCTCTGTCCTATCACCAACTCTCTTCCTTTTATTCATCAATGATCTTCTAAGCTGTACATCTAACCCTATCCACTCATACGCTGATGACTCTACCCTTCACCTTTCCATTCGGTTCTCGCAACGCCCATCTCAACAGTTACTTCAACAAACAAGGGATGAGGCTATGGCACACCTAATGTCTGACTTGGCTCGTATCTCTGACTGGGGTAAAAATAATATGGTTGTTTTTAATGCATCTAAGATTCAGTTCTTACACCTATCAACCCGTCAAAATCTTCCACAGGTATACCCACTAATGTTTAATAATATTCAGCTTAATCTTGCACCATCTTTGAATATGCTTGGGTTTTCATTTACTCGGGACTTATCTTGGAAAGATCATATTACATCTCTTGTAAAATCTGCTTCCAAGAGATTGGGTGTGCTAAGCCGACTCCACTCTTTCTTTACCCCTGCACAATTGTTGACTCTATATAGGGGTTTTATCCGCCCCTGTGTGGAGTACAACTCTCATGTGTGGGGAGGCTCCCCACATACAGCTCTTCTGAATAGGGTGGAGTCAAAGGCTTTTCATCTCATTAACTCTCCTCCTCTTACTGACTCCCTTCAACCTCTGTCTCTTCGCCGCACTGTTGCATCTTTATCTCTTTTTTATCGCTACTTTAATGGTCACTGCTCCTCTTAACTGTCTGCTTGCATTCCTCCACCTCTACGACGGGCGCGTAGCACCCGTCTGGCAGCAAACTCTCATCCCTTTTCTGTCCAGCTCTCTAATGCAAGAGTTAACCGTTACTCCCAGTCTTTCATTTATGCAACAGGTCAACTCTGGAACTGTCTCCCCCTGTCTGTATTTCCTGCTGCCTATGATCTCCAGTCTTTCAAACGCAGTGTGTCCAGGCATCTCAAAATGATCGGATCTTGAATTTGCTCTCTATTGTATTTTGTTTTTCTCTTGGAGGGAACTGTTACTGCGGGCTCATGGCCTTTGGTTCCTTCTTCCTCGCATAAAAAAAAAAAAACCGCCACCACTTTCTCTCAGCCTCCTAGCTCCTACTACTCACTCTCAGCTGAAGAATAGTTTTTGCATTACCTTGAATAGAATACCAGAGTTGTTCCATCGATGAGAAGGTTAATTGTAACCTACCTGTATTACTTCTCACGCTCCTATGACTCACTCAGCTAAATATTATCTTGCGTTAGCTGGAAAAGAAAGCTAAAATTATCCCGCCGATGAGGGAGTTAATAAATAAATAGGGTGGGGTAAAATTTCCTTGTCTATGCATCTGGTTAGTACGGGAGGTGTAATACTCTGTGATGGAATGGGGTGAAGGCATTTTTCTCGCATTCCTCCTCCTCCTCCTCCTCCTCCTCCTCCTCCTCTCTCTCTCTCTCTCTCTCTCCACATAATTTTCAAGCCGGAATGACGATAATTACATGTATTAGAAATCATTAACGCTAATTAAATATTTTAACATTCGAAATCAAACGTTGAACGACAAAAAGCTACAATAACTAGAAACGTGCCAATCATTTTTACTCACTCGTTAAAAATGCAGTTCCCAGTGAAGCGCAGTAAAGAAACTAACTCTAAATAACATTAATCCTCGGAACTCTGGAGGTTTTCCAACGGCAGGTAAAATGCCAGAGTTAAGTAGGCAAGTCCCCCGGGGCTTAGGTACAGCTGAATGGAACAGCAGGCCTATTATAAGTGGCTTGGCAGGCTTTGTAGCACCTCTTCCTAAGAGCATTTTGCATATCACTATAAAAAATAGAAATAAGTAAATAAACATATATATATATATATATATATATATATATATATATATATATATATATATATATATATATATATATATATATATGTAGTATGTATGTATATTTCGTGGTAGGTGGGGCCGCTCACCATCTACTCACTCGATGTAGTGCTGCTGTCAGGTGTCTGCCCTTTCCTCTCCTCCATTCTTCTTTCCTTCCATCCTCTTCTGTCTTCCTTTCCTTCATTCTTTCCTTGTCCTTCTGCCTACGGGTCACTTTACACTCCCTCTTCTGTCTTTCTTTTCTTCATTCTTTCGTCTTCCTTCTGCCTGTGGGTGACTCTACACTGAGTGACAAGCCAAATGGTTTCCTGTACACCAGGAAACTATTTACTACGCTGGGTGATAACCATATAACCAAATTTTGGCACCTGGTGGTTTAATGGGTAATTATTGCGCTCCAGTCAGATTGAGCCGGTGAAGGTTTATATCCAAGGGATGCTTGGGGTTGATTGCTCATGTAATGCCACTCACGGATGAGTGAGGCTTGTCACTCTCGTCTTAAATGTCGGGACCAACTGCCTAGCCCCGGGCTCCTACGCTCCTTATGAGGCAATGTAGGTTTGGATGATGGATGGATGGATATATATATATATATATATATATATATATATATATATATATATATATATATATATATATATATATATATATATATATATATATATATATATATATATATATATATATATTTATATACTCTGGTGAGTGTAGCCTATACACTGTATATGGCTAGTGAGGGAGTGATCACCCTCTACCTACACAGATCAAAAGCCCTCGGGAGCAGGGGGGTGGTTGCTTTCTCAGGCAGAGGAACTCCTTGAGAGTGAAATGGCTGGGAAGCATGCCGGCACGTGACTGGCTACAGCATAGCTGGGTCTTTCGGGTGTGGGCAATCAGGCAAGTTAGCTGCCTACTGCGACTGCAACACAATGGCGAGGTGTTCAGGAAGTTAGCCAAAGAAACCTTGATGGACTCTGAAAGAACAATAATGGCCCCCAGTCCCGTGCAGCCCTTAAATGGGCAGGGGGTGCTAAGAATCTCACGGTTGCCTCAATTACAATCTAATTCCTTTGTTAATGCAAAAAATACAATTAAAATTGGTAACTGGAATGTGAGAACGCTAAATCATGACGGTAAAATCGATGAGTTAGTGAAGGTTTTTCAAAATTACGGACTTGATATTTGTGCTCTGACAGAAACTAGATTAACTGGAGTCGATAAGTTGGATTTGGAGGATGGTATACGTTTATTGATATCTGACCGACAGGACGGAATGCATTATCAGGGAGTAGGATTGTTGCTGGGTTGTATGGCAAATAAGGCTTTATGTGAGTGGGATCCTATAGATGAGCGATTGTTATACGCACGGTTTAAATCAAATCATGGCAACATCAGTCTGTTTGTGTGTTATGCACCTACTAATGATGCACTCGATGAAAGGAAAGACACATTTTATGAAAAGTTGCAAGAAGGAGTAGGAAGGGTACCTAGACATGATGTTTTGATCTGCGTTGGAGACTTTAATGCAGTAATGGGCTGTTCAAATGAGGGATTTGAGGCATGTATGGGTAAGATGGGAGTTGGTAGTAGGATGAGTGAAAACGGAGTGAGGTTTGGAAGCTTCTGTCTAGCAAATGACTTAGTCATCGGGGGCACACTCTTTCAGCATTGCAATATACACAAGACAACTTGGGTGTCGCCGTGTGGAAAATATAAAAATCAGATTGATCACATCGCTGTCAGCAGGAGGCATAGAAGTTCTCTGCTAGATGTTCATGTTAAACGGGGAGCGGATATTGGTAATGACCATCAATTCAGCATTGCAAAAATAAGGTTTAAACTTAAAAATCAGAAGAAGGAAAAATCTGGTGTTGGTAGATACGATATTGTTAAGCTTAGAAGGGAAGGAGAAGAAAAGGAGGAATTCAGATTAGAATGCAGAAATAGGTTTTTGGTGTTGGAAACGTTGGAAGAGGGGGAGAGAAGTGTAGATGAGATGTGGGAGGATGTGAACAAAGTTTTGCATGAGACTGCTGAATGTACGATTGGAAGGAGACATAGATTCAGGAGAAAGAAATGGATATCAGAGGAAACGTGGGATATGATAAAAAAGAGAAGTGAGGCTAAATTGAGGAGTGAGATGCAATGCGTTGATGAACGAGAGATTGAATTAGCAAGAGCTGCGTACTGGAGTTTGAATTCAGAAGTAAGAAGGTTAGCTAGGAGAGATAAAAGAAGATGTGTGGATGAAAAGGTTGCAGAGACTGAAATCTTAATAAACAAAAATGATGGACAGAGTCAAAGAATAGCATATGAATCGATTAGAGAACTGAGTGGTAATGCAGGTAAATGCAAGGAAATACCAGTTAGAGACAGGGAAGGAAATTTATTGACAAAAGATGGAGATATTAAAAATAGATGGAAAGAGCATTTTGAGACAGTTCTTAATAGACCAATACCACCAGAAGAGGATATACCGTCTGCTCAGGAAGATTTAAATATAGAAACAGGAGAGTTGAGGCTTGCAGAAGTGGAGAAAGCAGTAAAACAGTTAATGAATAATAAGGCACCAGGGGAGGATGGTTTATTTCCGGAAATGTTTAAAGTGGAGGGGGATAGATTAATAATGATCTTGACCAAGCTATTCAATAAGATATGGGTGACGGGGTTACTACCATCAGTTTGGAAGAATGGTGTAATTGTTAAAGTTCCGAAGAAGGGAGACCTGAGTGAATGTGGTAATTGGAGGGGAATCTCTTTGTCACCGATAGCTTTGAAAGTTTTCAGTAGAGTGTTGTTAAATAGGTTGGAGCCGGTGGTTGAGGGTATTCTGAGGGATGAACAGGCTGGTTTTAGAAAGGGACGTGGTTGCAATGATCAGATCTTTATAGTTAGGCATTTGATGCAGCAAGTTAATGAAACGAGAGTACCGTTAAGTCTTTGTTTTGTTGATTTTGAAAAGGCTTTTGATAGTGTTTCGAGAGAGACTATGGGGAAGATCATGAGACATTATGGAATACCAGAGGAGTTTGTGAGGGTCATTATGAACATGCATGAGGACACATTTTGTAAAGTGATGGTTGATGGTTGTCTGAGTGATTCGTTTGAAGTCAAGTCCGGAGTAATTCAAGGTGGTGTTCTATCGCCTTTACTATTTATATTGGTCATTGATTACATTATGAAACGCGTTGGAACAGAAACCGGTGCAGGTATACTTTGGGGAGAGAACAGGAAACTTTTGGATTTAGATTATGCAGATGATATAGTTTTGATTTGTGATGGGCCAGAAGAGATGCAGAGAGTGTTGGACTGTTTGGTGAGTGAAGGTCGCAAGGTGGGTTTGGTTATTAATTGTGGAAAAACTGAAATAATCAATATGAATATGGAAAATGTGCAGGAATGTGTAATTGGAGGTATGGTTGTAAAGCAAGTTGATAGGTTTAAATATTTAGGTACTTATTTAGCCAAGGATGGTTCTTTGAACTTTGAATTCGAGGAAAGGTTAAAGAAGGCTAATCAGGCAATGGGAATGCTTAAAAATATTTGGAATAATAACAATTTTTCTGTGCATACAAAAATCAAACTTTATAAGGTAATGGTTAGGAGTATCTTAATTTATGGACACGAGTCTTGGTACAGCACAGTGACTATGGAAAATAAATTCTTGGTGTTTGAAAACAAAGCACTTAGAAGAATATTAGGAGTTAAGTGGTGGGAAAGGATACCAAATAGTAGAATTAGAGAAATAACGGGAGTGCAGCCGGTCGATGAATATGTTAGGTTCTCACGATGGAAGTGGCTAGGACATGTGTATAGGAGACAGGGAATAGTACGAGGTACACCAGGGTGGGTGGCACTTGGTAGGAGAGGTAGAGGAAGGCCAAAAGAGACGTGGGTGAGGACAATGAGACGGGAAGCTGGAGATGAGTGTTGGGGAGATCTTGAGGAGTTAGCACAAGATAGGATGTGGTGGTGTGAGTTCATTGAGGCCCTATGCATCCCCGAGGGTGCCACAGGAAATGATTGATTGATTGATACTTCGGTCGGGATAGGCCGGTCCTGCGGTGGACACACAAACGGCTGATGAGATGAGTTGAGATGAGATATCTATATATACCTAGGCTGCTTCCCCCAAAGAAAGGGAGGTAGCCGCGACAGGACGACACACTCCGAATTTATTCATCCACACACGCACATTTATTCGTATCTTTGCCCCAAGGGAAGAAGGGACAGATCCTCACCACATCTCACCAGACGAGGATCAACTGAGCAGTGCAATCAGCATCATCCACAGACCGGCCCGACAGCAGAGCTGGTTTACCCTTGCCACATCATAATGGACCAATCCCCTTACTCGCACCTGACCCGATCAGCTGATCAGACCTAATGCCGGAGAATATCCCCTCAGTGCCGCGTCACCATTTATTCATTCACAATTTCTCTCCAGTCATTCCTAACACGCGCAGCCACTCTTCCTCGCTCAACAGACATCCCTCTTGCATCTAATACTCTCTTCACACTGTCCGTCCATCCTATTCGTGATCTTCCTCTCAGCCTTACACCTCTCACATCCAATCCAGTTATCTTTATCACCAATTACCCTTCATCCATTCTCTCCAAATGCTCTTCGCAACACTCTCTGCTCAACTCGATCAGCAATCTCTCGCATCTTCGTACTTCATTTCTCACCCTATCCATACAGGTCACTCCACACATATTCCTCAGACACTTCATCTCCATTACATTGAAACTTTTCCTCTCTGCTACACCCATATTCCATGTTTCAGCCCCAAATAACACAGTCGGTACCACTGTACCCTCATACAGCCTTCTCATTACATCCATTCTAAGCGAACGACGTCTAAACACGTTTCATTCCACCCAGCACCTTTCCTACTTCATTCATTCTAAACTTCAATTCTACATCCATTCTTTCATGCACAGCAACATGTGACCCTAAATCCTTAAAACACTCTTACCACCTCAAGCAACTCACCGTTCAAAACTATACTGATCCTCCTACCATCAATCAACCTCGCACACTTCATGACTTTACTCCTATTCTCATTTACTCTCAACTTCCTCCTCTCACGTATCCTTCCAAACTCCTCTATCAACTGTCTCAATCTCTCCGAATCAGCCAACAGTGCAGTATCATCTGCAAACAGCAGCTGATTCAGATTCCACTCTTTACCATCAACATTCACTAGACTCAACCCTCCACCTTACAATCTCGCTTTCACCCCGCGTACAACACAATCCCTATAAATATTGTACAACCAGTGCAACATCGTACCTCTCTGCAGCAGCCCCACTCTCACGGGAAACCGATCATTCATAGTATTATACCCACTCTTACTCACGCTGTACTATTTACATAAAAACTTTTCACTCCTTTTAACAACCTACCATCAAGTACATACAACCTCAAAACAGTCCACAAAGCCTCCCTATCAGTTCAATCATACTCTTTCTCTAAATCCATGAACGCCCAAAACACATCCTTACCTCTCGCTAAATACTTTTCACACACCTGTCTCACAGCAAACACCTGATCCATGCATCCTCTCTCTCTCCTAAAGCCACACTGCTCATCATCAGTCACTCCCTCCGTACCCTCTCTAACTCTCTTAATCAACACTCTACCATACACCTTACATACAACACTCAATAGACTTATACCTCTAGAGCTAGTACATTCATACTAATCACCCTTACCTTTATACAACGGAACCACACAAGCACTTCCCCAGTCAATCGGCACCATACCGCTCACAAAACACACATTCAACAGTCTTCCTAACCACTAAACAATTGTCGTTCCACCACCTTTCAGGCATTCCACAGCACATCCATCTATACCTGCAGCTTTCCCTGCTTTCATCACCTTTACTGCCTCCTGCACTTCCTCGATTGAGATCAAAGACTCATTCATCTCTCCCAACACATTTATTCCTTGCACCCTTCCATCTGCCAGAATCTCAGTCTCCCTTTCCTCCTCTACATTTAACGGTCTTTCAAAGTACTTCGCCCATCTCCTCCTTACTGCATCCATCTCAATTAACATCCTTCCATCCTCTGCTTTTAATCGTTCTTCAATCTCAGAATCTCTCTTTCACATCCTTTTTACCTCCTTCCAAAACGTGTTCATATTCTGTTGAAAATTCTCAGTCAACCGCCTACTCCACCACTCATCTGCTGCCACTTCTGCATCACGCACAGCCTTTCTCGTCCTATTCCTCTTTTCCATATACCTCTCATATGACACCCCATTCTTTCTCTGCAGCCACACTTCTCAGCCACAGCCATACTTACTGTACTTCCTCGCACCACCATTCACTTCCCTTTCTTACACCACCACCCACTCGTCTCACACCACACACCTCTTCCGCATACCCCACCACATAACTCTTAAAAATCTACCATTCCTCCTCCACACTGCCATTTTCCTGATCTTTCACTGCGTTCCACTCATCTTTAAACTTCTCTTGATACTCTATCATTTTCTTTCTTCTATCCAACTCACTCACTTTCAAAACCTCCCAGCCACACCCAACTCTCCTAGCTCTCACCCACCTCATACCTCCTCTCAACTATCCCTCCACCAGGTAGTGGTCACACATACCTCCAACCTCCCCTCGCAAAACTTTCACATCCAGCAATCTTTCTCTTACATTCCTGGACACTACCACATAGTCCATCTATGCTCTATCAACAACCCTTCCACCCTCCTGTCTCACCCATGTATACTTATGAATATCTTTCTTCTCAAACAAAGTATTTCCAATCACCATTTCACTCTCAACACACATCCCTATCATTCGTAATCCATTTTCATTTCTTCCAGGCACACCAGCATACCAACTACACCTTCATCTGCTACATTTTTCTACTCTAGCATTCAGATCTCCCATCATTACCACAATCACATTTACTCCAAAACTCTTCAGACACTCATCAACATCATTTCAGAAAGACTCCCTTTCTTCTGCATCCTTTTCACTACCAGGCCCATATGCGCTCACAAATACCCACAACTCACGCCCAAATTTCACTGTCACCCACATCAGTCTTGATGACACATCCTTCCATTCAGTCACACACTGCTGCACTTCCGGGCTCACTAACAAGGCCACACCTTCTCTTGCCCTTCCTCTATCAACACCTGAGAATCTTCCATTCACTGTTCCAAACTTAGACTCACCTTTCCCTTTCATCTTTGTTTCACTCATTGCTAACACATCCAACTTTCTTCTCACAAACATGCTCCTAATCTCGCTTTTAGCCTCAACCATACTACCCATGCACATTCATAGACCCAATCTTCAGGGTATGGGATAACTCAGTCTCCCATCATTTTCTGTGCCCTATCTCATTTCAGGAACTAAAAAATAAAGCAGGGGGTTCCTAGTTCCCTCACCCTGTCCCGTTAAGCCCCAGTCACACAGCAGGTACGACTTGTCACAAACCTGAAAATAGCGAAACCAGTCCCTTACCTCGGATGTCTCCAAGCAGTCGTGCCACCGATCGGCTACAGGTGGTCATCCAGTGTCCGTTCAGTGGGCGGCCGAACGGCGACCATGGCCAGGTACACACAGGTCAAGACACCAACAGGTGGCTGGCCAGTCCGCATCCTGTTGCAGTTTAGACCGTGACCACTAGACTGACACCAGCCGTGGATTGGCCGGCGGCTGGTGTCGGTCCAGCCCACCACCTGTCGCTCAACCAATCGCCTGCTGGACGGCAGCCGAACTTCAACCACCACCCCAGACAAATCGTTTGTGGACGGCGCCATCGCAGTCCAGTCGTCACCTTGACGGAGTGCAGACGGCCACTGCACAGAGCAGGCAGCGACCGGCCTTCGTCCGGATGGCAACCACCGCTTAAAAATCAGGTGTCGCCAACCAGTCACAGTCCATAAGCTGGTGAGATGCAGTCCAGCCACCCACTGGGCGCCTTCCGTGCCACGACACTGGTGGTCGCGGGGAGTTTTTCATGCAGCACAAAAAACCTTGCGACGATTTTTTGGTCACCATGGTGGCCTGCGGCTAGACCGAGACATATGAAGACCGGTCGTAAACCTCACCAAAACCACCCACGACTTGCAGGTTGTGAGTGGTTTGCGATAAGTCGTACCTGCAGTGTGACTGGGGCTTTCGTAGCCTTTTACGACACACAGGGAATACGGTGGCAGAATTCTTCCTAACACAACGTGTGTGTGTGTGTGTGTGTGTGTGTGTGTGTCTATCTATCTATCTATTTATCTATCTATATATACACATACACACACAAAAGGCCAGGAGCCCCTAAATTCCTTCCTCAAAGAAACAACAAAAACAAAATAACAGAACCACACACAAGCTCTGATCATTTCGAGATCACACTACTTTTGAAAGACTGGAGACCGTAGGCACTAGAAAATGTAGACAGAGGGAGACAGTTCCAGAGCTGACATGTGTCATACCTGAAGAACTTAGAGTAACGGTTGAGTATTGCATTAAAGAGTTGGAGAGAAAAGGCAAGAAACTTTGTCGCTAGATGGATGCTATATGCCCGCTGTAGTGGTGGAGGGATGCAAGCAGACAGTTCAGAGGAGCAGTGACCATTAAAGTAGCAATAGAAAAGAGATAAAGATGCAACAGTGCGGTGAAGAGACAGGGGTTGAAGGGAGCCAGCAAGGGGAGGAAACTTAATGAGACGAAAAGTTTTTGACTCCACCTTGTTGAGAAGAGCTTTACACAGGGAGCCACCCCACACGTGAGAATTGTACTCTACACAGGGGCGAATAAATCCCGCGTACAAAGTCAACACTTTTGAAGGGTAAAGAAGGCTCGGGGTCGGCTCCACACTTATTCATTTGCAAGCAGATTTTACAAGAGAGGCAATAAGATTTTTCCATGATATGTCCCGAGAGAAGGTTTTGAGATGTTTCTGGATTCATTTGGATATTGTTTAAAATTACAGGATGTTCCTCCAGAAGATTTTGTCGGATCGATGGATGTAAGAACTGAGTTTCTGATGCACTGAAAACAACAAGGTTACTTTCACCCCAATCAGAGATATGAGCCAAGTCAGACATGTCTGCCATAGCCTCATCCCTTCTTTGCTGAAGTAACTGCTGAGATGGAGGCTGCGGGAAGTGAATGGAAAGGTGAAGGGTGGAGTCATCAGCATATGAGTGAATTGTGTTAGATGTACAGCTTAGAAGGTCATTGACGAATAAAAGGAAGAAAATTAGTGATAGGACAGAGCCCTGAGGAACACTACTATTGATAGCTCTAGGAGAAGAACAGTAGCCGTCTAAAACTGCAGCTAGAGAAAGACCAGAAACGAAGCAAGATGTGAAGCTAAAGATAGTAGGATAGAAATCGTAAGAGGGCAGTTTGGAAATTAAAGATATATGCCACTCTCGATCGAAAGCCTTCGAGACATAGAGTACAATGACAAAGCTTTCGCCAAAGTCCCGAAATGAGGATGACCAGGAATCTGAAAGGTGAGAAAATCGATAGTGGAGCGTCCCTGGTAGAAGCCATGGTGACGATCAGAAAGGAGGTTGTGATAGGAAAGTTGCCCCCCCCCCCTTTTTTTTTGTGTCAAGAATAGACTCGAAAATTTTGAAACACATGCTGTTAAAGCAAATGGGCGATAGTTAGAGGGATGGAAATGGCCACTCTTCTTTAGAACAGGTTGAATGAAAGCAAGGTTCCAGCAGGAAGGAAGAGTGCAAGTTGACAGACAAAGCTGAGAGAGTTTGCTTAGGCAGGGTGTAAGCACAGAAGCAGAGTTACTGAGGTCAACAGGAGGGACCCCATCAGTCTCATATGCCTTGTTAGTATTGAGACCAATGATGACAGAAAATATATCATTTGAAGAAATTTTAATGTCAGCCATGAGGAAGTCAGATGCGGAAAGTGATGGAGGAACAGCACTAAAA
Source organism: Coenobita brevimanus (assembly GCF_032717465.1). Classification (NCBI taxonomy): domain Eukaryota; kingdom Metazoa; phylum Arthropoda; class Malacostraca; order Decapoda; family Coenobitidae; genus Coenobita; species Coenobita brevimanus. The sequence goes on from NC_137013.1 coordinate 7,309,599, forward strand.
TTGTCTAAGATGGAATTGGAGAAGAAAGGCCTACCGAAGAGTTCTGCTTTTATCAGTAGAAGAAATAGCTACAGAGCCATCTGAATGGAAAAGAAGAGGGAAGGATGATGAAGTAATGTTGTTAGAAAGGCCTTTGGGAAGGTGCTGGAAGGCGCAGGAAGAATTTGAGATGGAGAGTTTTAGAGCATTTAGTACGAATGAAATTATTTTAAGCAAAGCAAAGAACAGACTTAGCGCGATTCCGGGCAGAAACATAAAAGAGATGAGATTCAAGGGTGGGTTGGCTCCAGTACCTTTTGTAGACCTTCTCTTTGTTGTGGACAGCATTAGAACAAGCGTGGTTAATCCATTTGTTTGCTTTAGTCAGAGAATATGGGAGATGAATTTATGCTTCCATGCCCAAGAGAATAACCTCTGTAGAGCAGAGGACAGTCCAGATGGCTCTCGGCCTTGAGGACAATAATCTTTCCAGGGATTATTAAGGAAGTACTTCCTGAGGGCCTCCCGATCAGTAGCTCCAAAATGCCACTACTGCTGCTTCTTGGGAGGGTCCATAGGCCTTACTGGAGGAATGGGACAGGTTAAGGTGATAAGGTTTGGATGGGAGGAGTCCAACGGAAAGAAAAGACTAACAGCGTAAGCAGATGGATTAGTTGTAAAGAAGAGATCAAGGAACGATCTCCAAGGTGGTCAGGCATATGGATTGGGTACTGTACAAGCTGCTCTATGTCATTAAGTACTGTATAGAAAAAATGTAGGCTTGTGCACCAGGTCGATCAGTGAAAGGAGAGGAGAGCCAAAGGTGGTGGAGACTGAAACCTCCTAGGAAGGAGATTTCAGACAAAGGTGAAACTGATAGGATGTGTTCCGTCTGAGATGTATGATAGTCGAAGAATTTTTCATAGTCAGGAGAATTAGGGGGTAAGTAAAGATTACAGATATATTTAGTCAGAGAATGACAGGAAAGTCAAACCCAGACAACAAAATATGTTATTGCGTACATATACACAGCAGCCACCTTTGGTTTTGAAATGAGTATAAAGAAAGTGGGTACCGTAGATACAGAGACGGGTTTGCTGTTAGATGCCTCAGCCAGTTGAGTCTCGGTGAAGAAGAGAAGGTGAGGTTTAGAGGCGGAGAGGTAGTGTTCAGCGGAGTTAGTGTGTGTGTGTGTGTGTGTGTGTGTGTGTGTGTGTGTGTGTGTGTGTGTGTGTGTGTGTGTGTGTGTAGTTCGTATGTTTCAGCAACAGGTTTTCCTGTACACAAATCTGAAAATTACAGCAACTTCTTCAGTTATGATCTTCCTAATATTTTCAACTTTCCTGATGGCAGACTTCTCTTCTGGGTTTTATGATACTATACTGCGACCAAACGTTAGTAAAGCACGTAGGTAAGGTTATTTCTCGTGTTCACGGTTTTGTACATTATTTACACATTATCAAGATGCTTAGAATAACGGCACAATAAGCGGGTATATATACATTATGTGAAGCACGAAATAAGGTAAAAACCAGCAAGAAATGAGGAGAGGGGAGAATATGCGAGAGGAGGGATGTTTTAATCAACCACTGGGAGTGGGGGAATATGAGGGATGTCATCACTCCGCAGGCAGTTGACTGAGAATTTTCAACAAATTAAGAAAATGGTTTGGGAGGAGGTGAAAAGGGTGCAAAGGGAGAGTCTGGAAAGGCGCAGAGGAAGGAAGGATGTTAATTGGATGCAGTAAGGAAGAGATGGGCAGAGTATTTTGAAAGACTGTTAAATGTAGAGGAGAAAAGGTAGGCTGAGATTGTAGCAGATGGAAAAGTGCAAGGAATAATGTATTGGGAGCGCTGAATGATCCTTTGATCAAGATAGAGTGCAGGAGGTACTCGTAGTAAAGGACGTGAAGGCAGGTAAAGTGCTGCAGGTATTGATGGGTGTGCTGTGGAATGTTTGAAAGGTGGTGGAGAGACTCGTAAAACTGCTGAATGTGATCAGTATGGTGCCGATTGACTGGGCAAGTATGTGTGTGGTTCTGTTGCATAAAGGTAAGGGTGATAAGTATGAATGTACTAGTTTGAGGGGTATAAGTTTATTGTGCGTTGAAAGTAAGGTGTAAGGCAGAGTGTTGATTAAGGGAGTTAGAAAGGGTATGCAGGGAGTAATTGGTGATGAGCCATGTGGTGTTAGGAGAGGGAAGGGATGCGTGAATCAGGTGTTTGCTGTGAGACAGGTGTGTGAAAAGTATTTGGCAACAGATAAGGATGTGTTTTGAGTGTTTGTGGATTTAGAGAAAGCATCTGAGAGAACTGATAGGGAGGCTTTGTAGAATATTTTGAGATCGTATGGACTAAGTGGCAGGTTGTTAAAAGGAGTGAAAAGTTTCTATGTAAATATTAGAGCGTGTGTGGTAGATTACTAGTGGAGAAGGGAGAAAAAGTGAGCGGATGGAGGGGACACTTTAAGGAATCGTTGAACATAGAGGATGGATGTAATGCGAGTATAAGTGGCTGGGGAATGGCTGGGAGAAGGAGGGAGGTGAGAAGACAGGAAGAAATCAGTAGGATAGAAGTTGTGGAAGCAATGAAGAAAGTTAAATCTGGGAAAGCCCCAGGAATTGATGGAGTGTGTGGTGAAATGCTGAAGCATGAGGGAGAGATAGTAGTAGAATGGATGTGGAAGATGTGCAGATTGGCCTGGGAGGAAGGTAGAGTCCCGGAGGATTGGAAGGCAGGTATAATTATTCCCTTGTACAAAGGAAAAGGGGAAAAAGAAGTGTGTGGTAATCATAGGGGCATGTGTCTTCTTAGTATAATAGGAAAAGTGTATGGTAGGATACTTTTTGACAGAGTTAGAGAAAGAACAGAGGAATTAGTTGGAGAAGAACAGGGAGGCTTTAGGAAAGGAAGAGGTTGTGTAGATCAGATATTCATTCTTAGATCTTTAGTGGAAAAGTTTCTAGAGAAGGGAAAGAAGTTGTATGCGGCTTTCATGGATTTGGAGAAAGCATATGACAGGGTGGATAGACAAGGATTGTGGAAAGTATTAAGAATATATGGAGTAGATGGGAAGTTGTTGAATGCTGTGAAGAGTATGTATGATGGTGCGAAGGCTGCAGTGAGTGTGGATGGTGAACTGAGTGAAATTTTCTCTTTGAAGGTTGGGTTGAAACAGGGATCTGTCATGTCTCCATGGTTGTTCAATCTGTACATGGATGGGGTAATAAAACAGGTACAAGGTAGGGTAGTGGATGTTGGAGCGGCCCTGGTGAGAGAGGATAGTGTTTGGAAACTCCTTGTACTGTTGTTTGTAGATGATACTGTGTTGTTGAGTGAAGACGAAGGGGAGCTGCAAGGCTTGGTGGATGAGTTTGGGAGAGTGTGTAAGAAACGGAATCTAAAGGTGAATGTAGGGAAGAGTAAAGTGATGGTCTTTGAGAGAGGTGAAGTCAGTGAATGTACAGCGAGGTTGGATGGTGAGGAATTGGAAAATGTGAATAAGTTTAAGTACAGTACTTGGGTAGTGTGATGAGTAAGGATCGAGGTTTGGAGGGTGAAGTGCTTGAAAGTGTACAGCAAGGAAGAAAGGTTGCTGGTTCTTTGAAAGCAGTGATAAGAAACAGGGAAGTGAGCATGGAAGTCAAAAAGTTACTACATGACAGTATTGTGATACCAATTCTGACGTATGGAAGTGAAGCTTGGACGTTGTTGGAAGGACACGAGTCAAGAGTGAGAGCAGTGGAAATGACTTATTTAAGAGGAGCCTGTGGAGTCACATGGAGAGACAGGCTGACGAATGAGGATATAAAGGAGCATTGTGTTGTGGATGTGGATGTGATAGGAAGCGTTATGAAGAACACACTGAGGTGGTTTGGCCATCTGGAGAGGATGGAGGGTGAGAGACTGACGAAGAGAGTGTATGTGAGTGAGGTGGAGGGGGGAAGAGGGAGGGGGAGACCGAGGATGAGATGGAGGGATGGGGTTGAGAGGTATATGAGAGAGGGGTGTGTGAGTTGGGAGCAGGGCAGTGAAATGGCGGGGGACAGGGCGACGTGGAGGCGATTTGTTTGTGGCCACCCCAAACGGGATTGAGGCGTCTGGCAATAGATAGATAGATAGTGTAAAAGTGGATAATACTGTGAGTGATTGGTATCCCGAGTGAGTGGGGCTGCTGCAGGGATGAGTGATGTCACCTTGGTTTTTTAATATTTATATGGATGGTGTAAGGGAGGTGAATGCAAGAGTGTTAGATGGACTTTCGAGTCTGGTGAATGTTGAAGGTAGGAAGTGGAATTTCAATCAGCTGCTGTTTGCAGATGATACTGAATTGGTGGCTGATTTCGGAGGAGAGATTGAGACAGATGATAGAGGAGTTTGGAAGTGTGTGTGAAAGGAGGAAATTGAGAGTAAATGGGAAAAAGAGTAAAGTGATGAAGTGTACAAGGTTTGTAGACGGTAGGAGGATGATTGTAGTTTTGAATGGTGAGTTGCTTGAGGAGAGTGTTTTATGTATTTAGGGTCACGTTGGTGTGGATGGAAGAATAGATGTAGAGGTGAAATTTAGAATGAATGGAGTAGGAATGGTGCTGGGAGGAATGGAAAAAATGTTAAGACGTCATTTGCTTAGAATGGATGTAAAGAGAAGACTGTAGAAGGGTGTAGTATTACCGATTGCATTATATGGGGCTGAAACATGGAATATGGGTGTAGCAGAGAGGAAGAGTTTGAATGCAACAGAGATGAGGTGTCTGAGGAGTATGTGTTGAGTGACGTGTATGGATTGAGTGAGAAATGATGAAATGAGAAGGAGAACTGAAGTTGTCTGGAAGATGGCTGACTGAGTTGAGCAGAGAGTGTTATGATGGTTTGGGCATATGAAGGGAATGGATGAAGAGTGAATGGTGGAACAGATAACTGGATTGGACTGGGAGGAAGACTATGAATAGGATGGAGGGACAGTGTGAAGAGAGCTTTTGATATGAGAAAGATGTCCGTAGAACAAGGAAGAGTGGCTGTGCATGATATGGATGAACGGAAAGAAACTGTGAATGAATTAATGGTGATGCGGCCCCAACGGAATATTCTTCTGCATTTGGTCTGTTCAGTTGATCAGGTCAGGGGTGAGTAAGGGGATATGTCCATTAGGATGTAGCAGGGGTAAAACAGCTCTACTGTTGCGCCCTGCTGCGGATGTCACTGATTTCACTGTGCGGTTGACCCTTGTGTGGTGCGGCGTGGTGAGGAACTGTCCCTTCTCCCCATGGGGCTAAGATACAAGTAAATGTGTGTGTGTGTGTGTGTGTGTGTGTGGATGAGTAAATTGGGAGTGCATCATCCTGTCTTGGCCACCCCCCACCCCTTTGTTTGGGGGAAGAAGACTAGGCACGTAGATAGATAGATATACCACCTTACTGACATCTTATTTGGAATATCTGTTGTTCACAAGGACCTAAGTGGCTTTTTCTATGTCTAGGTGAGTGGCGCTGCAACAACTTGAGTGTGTGAGGGCCCTTCTGACGTAGGCCCCGACGGTGGAGTCCTTGTTTCGTTAGGAACACTCACTTTTTCCATTAACCCCTACACGCCGGGGGGTTTCCGATGTTGCACGCTCCTCCCTACAGGGGATATGAATGACAGAAAAAATACCCTTACTTCAAACCCTGATTTTGCCAAACTGGAAGAACTAGAAAAAATATTAAAGATACACAAGAATCACCAACTCTTCCTCTTTCAAATGAAAGTATCCCCAAGTCTCCAGGTGGTCCCATCAATGAGTAGGGGTAAGTTAAATTTCAAAGGGTGGCGGGAAGATGCATGTGGCCATACACATCAACCGGCGTTGTTCTGCGCCCAAAATCGTGACGGCTTTACAGGTCAGCTGGTGGTTAGGGGTTAAGGCACAATCCAGTTTTTCTTTGGTTTTGTGTACAAGCCAGTGTGGAATCTGCTCTGGCTCTGCTGGACAAGCACATCCAGGAAGGGAAGCTTGCTGTTGACACTGGATTCTGTAATAAAATTTAGCCCAGAGATCTTCTGTAGTTTCTTCTTCACGTTTTCTACATTTTCGTTGCTGTTACTCCTAACAGAGATGTCTTCAGTGTACTTGGCATAAATGGTGGGCTTGTTGATGACACTGAAAACCTCTTGTCAACCATTCCTCTGAAAAGGTTGGTGAAGAGGATTCCTAAGGGGAAGCCTATAGCATCTCCATTCTGCTGCCTGAACATCATTCCACGGGGACAGACGAAAGGAGTCTGCTTTATGCAGGTCTCCTGTAAGGATTTAAGAGTTGTCATCGGTTTTATATAGATATATATATATATATATATATATATTTACCAGTATACTTGTGCTTACCCACAAAAATTTTCGGGTCCAGCTACTAGCCTTTCTATCACAAAATGTTTGCAAATACTATTATCTTTATTTCCATACCGTTATTGAGCCCACGGTGACCAATTCTGACTAAGAAGTAGGAAAAATTATTTTTGCATATTATCGCATGTCATGATTTCCATCAATTTCGCGCCAACGCGTCTCGCGTGATCGCCGACATTTTTGTTAGGTATTTTTCTGACACTCCCTGGACATACCTATACCTAATGCAAAAAGAACTAGTTTGATATCTACGAGTATTACCGTTATTGCAAAAGAAGCGAACAAACGCATAGACAGACATTTTTGCGTGTCGCGATGTCCGAAAATTTCGCGCTGTCTCGTCGCACGCGATCGCCAAAATATTTGTTTGGTATTTTCTGACACTCTATGGACTTGCTGGGTATGCCCCGACCTAATGCAAAATGAATTAGGTTGATATCTATTACTGTTCTCATGAAAGAAACTAGCAAACACACAGACAGACTGAGATTAATAAATATATATATATATATATATATATATATATATATATATATATATATATATATATATATATATATATATATATATATAACCTACAGAGAGAGAGAGAGAGAGAGAGAGAGAGAGAGAGAGAGAGAGAGAGACAGACAGACAGACAGAGGATGTTTTCTGTCTGTTTGTCAGTCTGTCTTTCCGTCTGTCTGTCTGTCTGTCTGTCCTCTATAGAAATCGAAGTAGATTCGTACAGAAATCTTTACACAGTTCTAACAGGTGTAAATTTTAAATATGAATTAAATGTGTGCATTATTATTATTGATAAACTAGTGCACCTGATGGCCAAGATTAGAACTAACTGGACATAATTGTCAATATGGTGGGAACAGTGTAGCCAATTACTGTAGTTTTCTTTTTTTATATCTACAGCCACATCATTATTATCTACAATGGTTTGGATTGGTGGACGGATTGGTTGGGTGGACATGGCAGTGGGGTGGGTTGGCATGTTTAAGTGGATGGGTTTAGAGGAGCAGGGTGGTTGGGTAACTGGTTGGGCAGGATGCGTGGGTGAATGTGGGTGAGTGGGTGAGCAGGATGGGTGGGAAGGTGGGTGGGTGGATGGGTAGGGAAGATGGGTGGGTGATACAGCAGAGTGGGTGGGTAGTGAGATAATAGGTCCATGGGGAATATGTCCCTGGGGAAATGGGCCCAAGAAATAGCATCGGTTCCGTAGGTAAAATAGGACCCTGGTGTCTTCAACAAGGAAAGTGGCCATTCAGGGTGCCGGTCAGTGCTGGTATACACGATCATACAATTTTACTCGGGCAACGAAGGGTACCCCTGCTAGTTGCACCTAAACAGTCTCCTTTCTGCTATTTACTTCATTTTAATATCGACATAATTGGCATCGGTAATATACAAGGAATGTTGAGATGTAATGAGAAATAAATCGCTAAGGAAGAAGCGTTTGGATATCTTCAAATCCTCTTGGAATAAGCTACGAGCCATTTTATCTGAAGAAATCCAATTCTCGTAGTCCTGTGCTCAAAACCTGAATGGCAAAAGGGACACCCTGAAATTTTAACTGACAGTTGTCATACGCCTATAGCTATTACACAAGTGCTCGTGGGCCCTTTGGGCCCTCTCGCACTTGCTCCTGTGGAGGGCTCTTGCACTGCGTGCTCATTTTCTCGTGCCTCGCACTCGTTTCCTCATGCTTCTCACTCGTTTCCTTGTGCTTTGCGCACGTGTTGCGATCATTTCAGGTAATCCAAGTCACGTTTTTGTGCTCTTCTAATTTAACGTTGTTACTCTCAGCCATCAAGGCAACATCGAAGGGTCCATGATGGTCTGTTTATATGGTGTTCTAGTCTAACATTGTCACTTGGATTATTTGCAGCTAACCAATTGATCGTGTTATTTGCAGCTTCGGGAATGGAACCCAAGTTGTCCGCACGCAAGTCCGAGATATTTACCACTTGGCCACGGCTACTGACCGGGTGCTGGGAACGGTGTTTTTTTGGTCAAACTTTGATCGCTCATTAAATATAGTAAATGTTTTTCAATTCTGATGGAACCAAGTTTTTTCACATTGGCGACTTTTTTGCGATTTTTGTGGCAATTTGGGTGGGATTGGAATGTGTAGTTCCAGCTGCCCAAAACACACACACACACACACACACACACACACACACACACACACATACACACACACGGCTACTGCTATAGTATATTAGATTTTATCATTCTGAACCCTACATTAAAGAGTGTTTTTAACAACGACAGATAAAAACTAGACACATTTAGTCTCCCTTGTGTGCTTCAAAAAATACTGAAAAAAAAATCTGTGAGTTTGTCTTGCATTTCGCGATAATCATTTATGTCTTCAGTTGACTGACATCTTTTAGTGTTTAGTCTTGGTACTTCCAGACACCTTTCTTCAGTTTCGTAAAGGTTTTTCGTATTGAAGAGATAAACCCGTCACGTCCCAACCGATATTCAACCACTGACTCCCCCCAGTCCCGACCAATTTTTGAAAAAAAATTTTTTGGCTCAAACCTCCGCTTTTGGTAAGAAACATTGAGAATTCATAGAGAAATTGCTCACCTGAGATTTAAAATACTTGATACAGATAGAAGTACTCCTTACCTTACTGGGTTTTCTATCAGGCTGGCTCCAAAGAAAACGAGTTCTATGGGAGGGTAACTATTCCACACCACTCATAAACAGTATTTATTTATTTATTTGGTACGAATTTATATGTAGTACGAGAGTATATTGGTTTTCAAATAGTAGTATAGGCAACATAACCATTGTTTCACTCACCAACACATCAACATACCTGACCTTTTTTGGCAACATTACCTGATCATCATTTCTGATTGTTTCTTCCTCTAATGCTATGTAAATTTTGTTCTCCACATTGTCATCAACTGGGGAATCACTCTGGCCCTAAATGTCTTTGCTGGCCAGGTCACTGGTAACAGGTGAATTGCCGAGACAATGGCGTGCGGAAGGGGGGGGGGAGGTCATGTGGTGTAAGGCATTGTCCCTGCCTGGCATCTTGTAGAGGAATAGAGGAAGGTGTCCCGTGTATACGTACCAAAAATTACGCGCAAAAATTGAAAATTGTGCAAATTATGAACCTTGCAATTGCGCGACGTACCAGTATGTCGACGGGTCTAGCTGTGACAAAACGTTGCGACGTACCCATACGTCGATGGGATGCCCCGGGTTAATTAGGGCTTTGTACAATTCTTCCAGTCTCATTCTTGCTCCTGATATGTATAAAAACATCTAGGGATAGCAAGACGGATTGTCTGAAAAATGTCATGGCAGTGAAAGTGTAATTATCGGGTGTTCGGACTCTCCACTGCTGAGTCCACCATCCAGCCTCGAGCCCTCTGAATCCCTGAAGCTGCTCGATACATCTCAGTCATGACTCATTTTCTGCTGAACTAGACCTTTCTTTTTGGCCTAGAACTGCCATTATCTCCATCTTGAATACTGAGCTGTAACAAGTGATTAATGCTAGATAATGGTGCTAATCATGAAGAAGTGCTGTGGAAAGGATGTAGAGCCATAGTATTGTATTATTCTCTCACTGAGCTACGCAAAATAAGCTGCAAAGGGACAAAAATGAGGGTCAAGTTAAAGTAAAATGAGAATGGCACATAAGGCAACGTGCAGCTACACCACCTACCTGCCATCCCCCACTCGCTGATAATTCTTTCCCTCTTGAGCCATATTCCTGTCTTGACAAAATTTCCCCCATGAATTTATTTCTCTTTCTGGACCTATTCCCCCATTCAACCTATTTTTGCTCATGGGCATTTTTTAACCCTATTTTCACCATAAACCCCCTTCCCTCCATTTATCTATTTTGCCAATTAGCCTATTTTCCTCCTGGGTCCTATTTTCCCCATGGTTCTATTCTCCCCACGATCCTATTCTCCCCATGGTCCAATTTTTTCCGTGGACTTATTTTCCATCCATGGAATTGTTTCCCCTATATTGGCCAGTAAATTTTCCCCTTTGGGCCTATTTTCCTCTTTGGACCTATTTCTTCATGACCTATTTTCTCCATTTATTTGTTTTCTCCATGAACCGATATTCTCTGTGGACTTCCATTCCCCATCAGTCTACTTAATCACATAGACCTACTTTCACTATGGACTTACATTCTCCATGTACACATATTTTCCCTCAGAGATATAGTTTTCAATGAAATTATTTGTCATCATAGACTTACTATTATCCACCATGCACCAATTTTTCCCTCAATGGGCCTGTTTTCCCTCCATAAACCTATTTTTCCCTCCATCAGCATATTTTCCCAGTGGACCTATTCCCTCAAGGATCTGCTATCTCCATTGGGAAGCTCCAAATCCAGAGATGGACCCATTTTCTCCCATGGACCTACCTGTACTTCCTCATATGGACCTAGTTTCACACACTGGATCCACGTTCCTTCTTGGACCCATTATCCCAGGTATATAATCTCCATGAACTTGTTTTTCCACATAGCTTTGTTCCTGCCATGAACTTATTCACCCTTTGGACGTTTCTTCCCATTACCCTCCTACACACACACCCTTTCCACCTGCCTACCTTCCACCCACCTATCCTGTCCACCTACCCCTTCACTTACCCACCCATCCACCCTGCCTACCCATCTACCCTACTCACCAGCACCATCCCGCCCCACTATACCCATCCAGACCACCTGTACCTTCCACCTTACTCATCGTGTCCACTACCTATCCGGCCACCAGGCTCCACCATGATGATTTGCAGGTTTACGCACACACACACACACACACACACACACACACACACAGAAAGAGAGAGAGAGAGAGAGAGAGAGAGAGAGAGAGAGAGAGAGAGAGAGAGAGAGAGATGCATTCATAATTTAAACTGTGTGATAACGCCTGGAAGAAAATATTAAAACTGTTCATTCCATGAAAGCGAAAAATAATGACAATTTTAGTCCTCTCAGGTTCTTTTACTCACGCCAAGATTAATTATATCGTCTGGTGTCAGGTGGAATGAGATAACAGACAAGGCAGAAGAATGACAGTGGTGGTATCGGCTGTTTGAACTCAGTCGCCGAGTATACCATCTGGCTTAGAGCGCTCTGAACTCTTGAATCATCCTGACCCCATTCAGTCACCCAGCAGACGTGAGAGAGGGAGGATATGCCTGTGGGGAGCAGGGGTAAGAGTGATCTATCTGGTTACCAGCCACGATAGCGAAGCTGGTATTGTTCTCAAACTGTCTTTCTGTCTGTCCTTCTGTCTGTCTGTGATTCGGTTTGCACGACACCTTCACAACCGCTCAAGATATCATTTCAAAATTTCACAGGAGTGTAGTAGGGAAAAATAAAAATCGATCACGATCTCGAAACCGGTGAAAGTAGGTCAAGCTCTGTGCGTCTCTTACCACGATAACTTTAGCAACCGCTCAAGCTATCATCACAAAATTTTACAGGTGTGTAGTTGGGATGAAAATCTCCCATTAGTTCGAAATTAGTGACAGTAGGTCAAGGTTAAGGTCATACTGCAAGCCGCGCTAGATATGTACAAGTGCTCGTGGGCCCTTTGGGCCCTCTCACTCTTGCTCATGGGGAGGGCTGTTGCGCTGTGCACTCGCTTTCTCGTGCTTCACACTCGTCCCCTCGTGCTTTTCACTTGCTTGCTCGCACTTCGTGCACACGTTGTGATAATTTCATCCGAGTAATGTTTATATAAAGCCATAAAAACTCTACGGCGAACGCAACCCTAATTTCACGCACTTACGCTGGGAGTGGCGTTTTTTGGTCAAACTTTGATCGCAAATTAAATATAGTAAAGTTTTTCAATGGTGATGGGACCAAGTTTTTTCACATCATCGAATTTTTTGCGATTTTTGTGCCAATTTTGGTGCGATTTGAATGTGTAGTTTTGGCTGCCCAAAATACACACACACACACACACACACACGGCTAGTGCTATAGTATATTAGATTGGTTTGCTGCTGGTGTGATTCCTTCCTTGGGGGGGGCCTCAAATATTGATGTTACTCTTAAATTTACTGTTATGTTTTGTTTTGTTTTTTTTTTTTTTGTTACTTGATTTTTCATCAGTGAAATGAAATAAGTGGTGGTTGTAGTGTTGAACTGGCTTGGATATGTGTGTGTAGTCTGTGAACCAAGGTAATCGGCTCACGCAAGCCGACTGGGTGCAAGCATACTTTATAGTATGTGACACTGGTTCAGCCCCTTATGTCCGCCCAAGATCTTGATGTCTGCCAAAGCAGTACGTGGTCAGAAGAACGCTCCCAAAGTTTATTACCCTGGCGGGGCGCGAACCCTCGTTCTTCAGTGTACAAAAACGCACTCTTTGCCACTGTACCACGGAGGCTCCATATATATATATATATATATATATATATATATATATATATATATATATATATATATATATATATATATAGTCTATATTTTAGACTGGGTCATAAGATCAAAAAAAAAAATAAATAAATAAATAAAGTCCAGTTTTCTTTATATAACAGAGGGGAAAACTTGCTCCTATATAGAGACAACAGAACTGCAAAATATTATATCCGTACCATGTCAGTATGAGGTGGCGCCTGGACACTTTATTATGCAGCCCTTAGCTAGGACACAGTGACCGTGCACTACCCAGAACTCACCACGAGGAGGTGGCTGCAAATGGAGTTCCACACCTAACCCATCCCATCCACCCTTCCATTAAACTGGGCCAGATTTACTTTGCTTTGAAATTCTTCTTTGATTCGAATGCTGGCACTATTTTTCTTGATTTCTGTATGTTTCTCATATACTCATCTCTCTCTGTAACCATAAACTTTTGGAGATGCTTCAGTCACCAGCTTTACTGTGAGTTCAATTGACTGAGTATGGCAAGGATCCTTTGGACACAGCTTTTCCACAAGTTCAGGACTTTCAACCAAACCATGTAGTTCAACATCAGTCAAATTCTTGAGAAGTGGTGGTTCTGTAGTATCCACCACATCCCAGCTGATCATTTGAGTATAATGATCTGCCCCCAAATTTATCTCTGTACCTTGAATTGTCTTCTTTCTTGTCTTGGGTTGTTTCTTGCTGCTAGAATTTTCTTCACAGTATCTCTTCTGACGTCAATATCTTCATCAAATGCCATTGCCAAAAGCATGTTTTCCGGATGGGCATAGAAAGCATTTGTTTGAATAGCCTGGGTAGCGGTCTTATATGCTTCCAAGCATTCATCTTTCATATAATTGATCTTGGTAACAGCACTGAATAGATGTTTTGGGCCATTGACACAGGAAGGATTTTTCTTAATCTCAAAACAGGTCGGTATGTATACAGTCATCAAATATTTGGCTAATGTTGTCAATGGTTTGGAAGGAAGAAGTACTGAGCAATACAGTCTCAAAATTCTTACACATGCTGTCAGCCATCTTGAATGTGAATGAAAATGATGCAGGAAATTTTCCAGATGACACTGCTTACCATGTACTCAGAATATATTTTTGATCCTTACTTAAATCTAGCTCTGAATAGGTCTCATGAAACTTCTTTGCATCATCTTTTTTTTTTTTTTTTTTTTTTTACGTGTCCGACTCTGGGCAAAGGCTTCAGGGCCTATTTCTCGGGGGCAGTGACCTATCCCAAGGCCCAGTAGTCCTCCTACACCTTCACATGTCACCACTTCGGCGCTAACACCCACCGTCCATACTGAATACATGCTAGGGCTGTCTCATACAGGACTGGTGTACTGGTATTAGCGGGGTATTTTTACGACATGTCGGCGGGTCATCTGGTAGATCAGGAAAGTCTGCTTTTTAGGAAATTCAAATCCTTAAACTGTTCCCTGCCCCAGCCGGGATTCGATCCTGGGTCCATTAGGACCGCAGGCCGCCTCTCTACCGATTCAGCCACCGCTACCAGAATTGGTTCAAAATTTACCACAGGGAGGTTGCTAACTGTTTCTCCTATCTTCTTCCCAGTCTTTCCTTTGAATGCTGTGGGTCCTGAGGTTTCACCATCCAAATGTTTAAATATATGCCGAAATGAAAACTCAGTGAAGTGTAACAAACATATAAGCCACTACAAAGAACGGTTAAGAAAGTGTTCAATCAATTTTATTGCTCCGTCCTTTGTCCCTGTGTTAACAGGCGTACTATCACACCCTTTTGCAACAAGCATCTCAGTCTTCAGCCCACAGTTCATCAAGCACTCAGAAATAGCAGCTGCTGTTCCCCCATCAGGAGTTACATGGTCAAGGTGTTCAGAGCCTGGCTCTTAATGAAATGTGTTCCTCAAATTTGCTTACTTTGTGAATGGACAGATAACCATTTTCGTCGTTTCTCTCTTGCATTGTTAATGTGTTGTCTTTGTCTTCCCCCCCCCCTTTCAAAATACAGTGCTTTTATGTCTTCCTTTTCTATATGTTGAAGTCTTTCTCTTCCTGATGTTCTGACATGTCTTACTTTTGACTTGTCCATAACTAAATTCTTGTTTTCGGGTGAAACAAGTCCAGCATCCACCAGAGCGGAAGTGGCAATTGAAGCGGCACCTCTATCACTCACACCAAATCGATCAGCTTCTCTTGCAACCAGTTCACAGTTGCTTTGCATTCGTTATATCTTAATTTTTTTCCTCTTCATTTTTCTACACTCGAACAATATGTTTTATCTGTACCATCATTTTCCAAACTATCATCAGTATCACTCATTTCCTCCATCCCACTTTGACCTTTCTGACAAATAGAGTCGCTAGTTTTTACTTTGTAGTTCTCTGCATCCCTTTCTCTTTTTGCTCGTTGTAGCAGGATTTTTGTTTCTTTTGTATCCACTTTTCCAATGTACATCTGTCTATTTCCTCTTTGATCTGAAAGGAACTCTTTCATTTACGGGCACCTTTCTTTTCTTTGAACACTTGCACTCTTCGAAGGATTTACATTTGCAACAGGAGGTATCAAATAGCTCCTTCTGCATATGAGTTTTATAGTTTTCAAGCTGTTTGCTGTAGCAGTCTTTTTCCTTGTTTTTCACTAGGGTCTTGTACTTAGAATGGTTGTCCAAAACCAGCAATGTAATTCTTGTCTCCCAAAGACACTGAAGTTTTGATCCGAGATCCTTCGTTATTCCTTCACTGATACTTTTGATTTATCTGTTTCAGTAAAAAGTGTTTTTCCACATTCCACTTCGTTGGAAGTTGTTTGTCGCCAATAGTTCTTATAGTGCCAAAAATATCATGAGTTAAGGCAGCCCGAGTAGTGTGAGCCATATTTGTAGTTCTCCAAGATATTTAGCTATATTATTACCTGGAAATGAAAAAAAAAAGTATGAGTGCAAAGATTATGAAAAAAAAAAAAAAAACACGAAGTACAAGCTCTGACCCAAGGTCTGACCTATAAGACTCCTACGAAGGCACTGATGCGCCAGATTCAGCTAATGGCGAGATATTGACGAGGCAGGCGCCACCTCTGTATGAACATAGATTACACCAAAATTTTGCATACATGATACTTTCATTATGGATCAACTTTTCCTTGGTATTACAATTCAAAATTCTCATGTTGGATTTTTCGACCCGGTTTAATTATATATATATATATATATATATTGTTACATAGCCTATGATTTCATCATCCTTTGTGTAATTTTAACGCACAGTTGCTGCATGTTTGATCACGAGCGTGTTCTGCCTCAGTCCCCCCCTTCTACCGTTATAGTAGAGTAAGTCGACATCTCTGTTATACTTTGCGGGATTGTCATCTCTTTGTCCCCATGGCTTCATTTGCGCGTCCTCATTACAAGTTGTATCAAGCTCTCCTGGCCCCTATATAATGAGCTCAGTCTCTGCATCATTGCCACTTAGATCTGCTCCTCACTTTGTTCACATCTCTGTCCTCCCCTATACAGATATTATTATTGTGAGTGCTCAAGAAGTCTCCAACCATCTAGCAGCTGTGTGTAATTTGAGTATAACTGTTGTTGCATTTTTTCTTGTGCTGTATAGCATAAGTTTAATTTGTAGGCCTAGTGAAGTTTTTGTAATTCAAGTAGGGATCTTTATGTCAGTCATTTTTGATAATAGTTTGTATCTGTAATCATTTATCTGGCATTCACTGAGTATTATCTGGTATCTCATTTTATCAGGGCTGACTTAGATAAATTTATTCTTGCTAATTTCGTGTTAATAGAGGCTATTGCAGTTAACCATATATTTAACCTGATTATTTGCCATTACATTATCCTTATGAGTCCTGAATGTTTTGTTGTTAGTTTGTGTATTAAACTTTAACTTGTAATTTTACCTAACTCTTTTGTTTTGAACCTGGAACTTTACGGGACAGTAGTGACTCTTAGTATTCTCACTTAAAGTGTACATTATCTTTCTCTGTTCCGTAACATAAATTTGGCGACCTCATATCAGGATATTCAGGATATTATCATAAGGATATTGCTTGATATTTTGTGACTGTTACTTATTAATTATGTCTACTATTACTACACTTGATGAAGCCAAAGATTTTTTGTCAAATGTGCAAACAGTGTGTGATATAGAAAACAGAACAAAGAATGAACTTAAGCTTGTTGCTCAACAATTGGGAATTGCAGTTCACTCTCATCATTCTAAGGATCAAATTGTTGGCATGATTAATAAAAGCTTGTTTAATGTAACTCCTCCAAATGAGCAAACGCAGATTGAATTAGCTAAGTTACAGCTAGCTCTGCAGGAGGCTCGTGCTAAAGAAGCTGAATTTCAGGCAAATGGTAAGCAGGCGGAGTCTCAGGCTCGTATTCAGGAGGCTGAATTTCAAGCACGTGCTAAGGAGGCTGAGTCTCAGGCTAAGGAGGCGGAATCTCAGGTTCGGATTCAGGAGGCACAGATACAGGCACAAGTTGAACTTGCTAGGATTCAGGCAGACCATGAGTATCGCATGAAACAAGGTGGAACTGGATCATCTAGCTCTGATGATTTTGATGTGGCTAAAAATGTTAAACTTGTCCCTCCTTTTAATGAATCTGATTTAACAAAGTATTTTCAGTTGTTTGAGAGGGTAGCTACAGGTTTTAATTGGCCTAAGGAGTATTGGCCAGTACTCCTTCAAACTGTTCTCACCGGTAAAGCTCAAGTAACTTATGCATCTTTGCCTCAGGATCAGTCTGATAATTATGATGTAGTTAAGAGCTTGATTCTTAAGGCCTATGAGCTTGTTCCTGAAGCCTATAGAGTAAAATTTAGGACAACTTACAAGCAAGATAAGCAATCCCATGTTGAGTATGCAAAAATCAAAGAAGATCTGTTAGAGCAGTGGTTAAATTCTAAGAATGTGGATTCTGATTTTGACAAATTTAAGCAGATGATTTTGCTGGAGGACTTCAAAAGGTGTATTTATAAAGATGTAAGCCTATATCTTGATGAGAAAAGAATAGATAATTTGTCTGATGCTGCAGTTTTAGCTGATGAGTATGTTCTCACTCACAAGAGATATTCTAGAGAAAAAGGGAAAGCTGAGAGTAAGTACGTTGCCTCTACTCAGAGTACAGGTAACAGGAAAGAGAATAAGGATGATGTTTCTCAGGAAGTAAATACCAGCTTCACCTCTAGATTTCAGAAAAGTAAATGTACTTATTGTAGTAAGCTTGGTCATACTACGGAGAGATGTTTCAGGAGACAGCGTGATGTGAACAAAAAGGAGTCTTTAAATATTCAGTCAATTGGTCTAGTGTCCACTCTTGAGAGTTCCCAGAATTCTTTAACTGAGTTAACTGAACCTGCTTTGAGGGGTAACTTAAATTCTCATGATGGAGCTCCTCTTTTGAGCAGTAACGTGGTTGACACTCTCAAGAGTTCATGTGCTAATTTCCTGTCTGATGGTTTTGTCAGTCCTCTGGACAGTAATGACAGGAAATCAGTTCAAATATATCGTGATACAGGTGCTTGCCAATCCCTTATGCTGACCAGTGTTCTAGGCTCTAATGTTAATTCCTCTGATGAAACTGTAATCTTACAAGGTGTAGGGAATAATTACTTCTCTGTTCCTCTGTGCAGAGTGAATTTAGAGTCTGGTTTTGTTAATGGTTCTGTTATGGTTGGGTTGGTTGAGACACTCCCAATGTCAGGTGTAACTTTCTTACTTGGAAATGATATTGGTGGAAGTCAAGTGTGTCCAGCTCCTCAGTTGTCTAGTGAGCCAGTGGCTGTGTCCCGGGATTGTGATGTCCCTGATGTGTTCCCTGCATGTGCTGTCACTAGGGCTAAGTCTAAAGTTACTGGTGATTTAGAGGATAATGATGATGATGATGTTATCCTAGCTGACACTTTTCTTGCTAATTTGGACCACTCACCAGATGAGGCAGTACCCCGTAGTGTTGATAATTTGTCTCGTCAAGAGTTGGTTGAGTTGCAGGTTGCTGACCCTGAGTTGAAAGGTCTAGCTAACTCTGCTTACAGTGAAGAAGAGTCAGCCGGTGCTTCTACTTGTTATTATGTAAAGTCAGGAGTACTTATGAGGAAGTGGAGACCCCCAACAGCATCAGCCGACTGTGAATGGGAGGTTGTACATCAAGTTGTCATCCCTCGTGTTTGTAGGCAGGATATCATTCGAGTGGCTCATGATTCCAGTTTGGCAGGACACCTTGGAGTGAGGAAGACTGTGGCACGCATTTTGAAACACTTCTACTGGCCAGGTATCTTCAGGGATGTTTCCTGGTATTGTAAGTCTTGTCACACCTGTCAAGTTGTAGGGAAGTGTAATCAGACTGAAAAGGTTGCACCTCTAGTTCCCATTCCTCCTTTTGAGGCGCCTTTCACCCGTGTGTTGGTGGATATTGTGGGCCCTCTTCCTAAGACTTCTTCAGGATTTTCTTATGTGTTGACCATGATTGATATGGCTACTCGTTATCCTGAAGCCATTCCACTTAGAAACATCTCAGCAAAGAACGTGGTTAAGGAAATGCTGGGGTTCTTCACAAAGTTTGGTCTGCCTAAGGAGGTACAGTCAGACCGGGGAAGTAATTTCATGTCAAATGTTTTCAAGCAGTCTCTGAAAGAGTTGGGCATCACCCAGCTCACGTCTTCAGCTTACCATCCCCAGACCCAAGGAGCGTTGGAGAGATATCATCAAACACTCAAATCGATGCTCAAGAAATACTGTTTGGAACATCAGAAAGACTGGGATAAAGGTCTTTCATTCGTTGTGTTTGCTGCAAGAGAATCTCCAAATGAATCACTGGGCTTCTCACCTTTTGAACTACTGTTTGGCCATGAAGTAAGAGGACCCCTTAAGCTACTCAAGGAATGCTGGCTGTCGGAGGAAGATGACGTCAACCTGTTGGAGTATGTGATGAATTTCAAAGAACGGCTGTCCACTGCTTTACAGCTGGCGAGAGAGAATTTAGGAGCTGCTCAGAAGATGAAGACTTGGTATGATAAGAAGTCCAGGTTACGCCACTTTCAGCCAGGAGATCAGGTTTTGATTCTGCTACCAGTTCATGGGCAACCTCTTCAAGCCAAGTTTAGTGGTCCTTATTTCGTGGAGAAGAAACTCAGTGATGTCAACTATGTCATCGCCACACCAGATCGTAGAAAGAGCAAGCAACTATGTCACATCAACATGCTAAAGTTATATCACAAGCGGGATGAAAATAATCCAGTCTGCACTGTAGCTGTTCCACCCGAGTCTGCAAGTGAAGCTCTCCCATGCAGTATGAGCCTGAGTGATAGTTTGGGGAAGACTCCTGATATCATGAATGATCTCCAGACTAAGCTTTCTCATCTACCACCCAAGGAAAGGCAGGAGTTTTCGGCATTACTGCAGGAGTACCCGCAAGTGTTCCGTGCCACTCCAGGAAGAACCACTGTGTTGATGCATGATGTCGATGTTGGAGACGCAAAGCCAATTAAACTGCCTCCTTACCGTGTGAACCCAGTGAAAGTTCCTTTCATCCAGAAGGAGCTTGGCTACCTGTTGGACCACAAGATGATTGAGCCCTGTCAGAGCGAGTGGAGTTCTCCTGTCACTCTAGTCCCTAAGCCAGGTGGGTCACAGAGGCTTTGCATCGACTACAGACGTGTTAATCAGATAACCAAAACAGACACTTACCCTCTCCCTCGTGTGGAAGATTGCATAGACAAGATCGGAAAGGCTAGGTACATAAGTAAGTTTGATTTGTTAAAGGGATACTGGCAAGTACCTATGACTGAACGTGCTAGGGAGATCTCATGTTTTGTAACACTAGGAAAGGTTTTTGCATGTTCTGTAATGCCGTATGGTATGAAGAATGCACCAGCCACATTTCAGAAGCTCATGAATGTTGTAACAGAGGGTTTGGCAGGGTGTGTTGTTTATATTGATGATGTATTAATCTTCAGTGACAACTGGAAAGATCACCTATGCCATGTCAGTAAATTTCTTGACCGTTTAGTTCATGCTAATCTTGTAGCTAATTTATCAAAGTGTGAGTTTGGTCAAGCTAAAGTTCAGTACCTTGGGTATGTAATTGGTGATGGACATGTTGCACCACCAGGAGCTAAGGTTCAGGTTATAAGTGATCTTCCCAGTCCTAAAAGTAGGAAAGAGCTACAAAGATTTTTGGGAATGGTAGGTTATTACAGGAGATTTGTTCTTAACTTTTCAATTCTTGTATCACCACTTACAGACCTACTGAAAAAGGGAGTTGAATTTGTCTGGACCGATAACTGTGAATCCTCTTTCAACAAACTTAAAGCTATTCTATTAAGTCAGCCAGTGCTCGCTACTCCAAATTTTGCTAAGCCTTTTAAGATGGCTGTTGATGCAGGTGATACAGGAGCTGGGGCTGTTTTGCTGCAAGAGGATGATCAGGGTATTGAACATCCTGTATCTTATTACAGTAAGAAGTTCACTCCACCTCAAAAGAACTACTCAACTATTGAGAAAGAGCTTTTGGCCTTGATTTTGGGTTTACAGTATTTTTCATTTTATTTGTGTTCTGGTTTTGACCCCATAGTCATTTATACCGATCATAACCCACTGAAATTCCTTAGTAAGTTTAAAGATAAAAATCAGAGATTGGCAAGATGGAGTCTACTTCTTCAGGAGTATTCATTAGACATACAACATGTCAAGGGGAAAGAAAATGTTATTGCAGATTGCTTATCTAGACTTTAGACAGATTGTTTAGAGTAATAAGAAATTTCCTTTGTAAATTTCTTTTTCTTTGTGGGGAGGTGTTACATAGCCTATGATTTCATCATCCTTTGTGTAATTTTAACGCACAGTTGCTGCATGTTTGATCACGAGCGTGTTCTGCCTCAGTCCCCCCCTTCTACCGTTATAGTAGAGTAAGTCGACATCTCTGTTATACTTTGCGGGATTGTCATCTCTTTGTCCCCATGGCTTCATTTGCGCGTCCTCATTACAAGTTGTATCAAGCTCTCCTGGCCCCTATATAATGAGCTCAGTCTCTGCATCATTGCCACTTAGATCTGCTCCTCACTTTGTTCACATCTCTGTCCTCCCCTATACAGATATTATTATTGTGAGTGCTCAAGAAGTCTCCAACCATCTAGCAGCTGTGTGTAATTTGAGTATAACTGTTGTTGCATTTTTTCTTGTACTGTATAGCATAAGTTTAATTTGTAGGCCTAGTGAAGTTTTTGTAATTCATGTAGGGATCTTTATGTCAGTCATTTTTGATAATAGTTTGTATCTGTAATCATTTATCTGGCATTCACTGAGTATTATCTGGTATCTCATTTTATCAGGGCTGACTTAGATAAATTTATTCTTGCTAATTTCGTGTTAATAGAGGCTATTGCAGTTAACCATATATTTAACCTGTTTATTTGCCATTACATTATCCTTATGAGTCCTGAATGTTTTGTTGTTAGTTTGTGCATTAAACTTTAACTTGTAATTTTACCTAACTCTTTTGTTTTGAACCTGGAACTTTACGGGACAGTAGTGACTCTTAGTATTCTCACTTAAAGTGTACATTATCTTTCTCTGTTCCGTAACAATATATATATATATATATATATATATATATATATATATATATATATATATATATATATATATATATATATATATATGCGGATGTTCAAGAGAAAAGGAAGGGTAGGGGGATCCTGTTATTTGTGTATACGAGCAGATCAGTGAAGTGTAGTAGGTGCAATGGATGTGTGACCAGGTACTTGAATATTTATTGCGAAGATATATAGATAGTGGAGGAGGAGAAAAGTTGGAGGTTGGCATATGTTTTCCAAGTTTCAATTCTGCTTCTAACAAGTACACAGTTGTGATGAACGCTGAAGAGCTGCTTACGAAGAGTGATACAATCTCTCCTAAAACTGACTAGCGAATATACAGTATCATGTGACAAGCAGACGAGAGCTCAATGTCTAGTAAATTGTTTGACATCGCTGATAATGTTTTCCTTTGTCAACACGTTAAGTCTCACACAAGATTTAGGCAAAGATTGACGCCTTTAACCCTTGAATTTACTTTCCCTAATGAATCAGAATAGATGAGGTTAGGTTAGGACATGCACACCACTGGGTATGAGTGACCATGCTGGACTGTTTGTAGTGGAATTTGTTAAAGTAGTGAGTAAAGGGACTTTCTGTTATTGGCGATTATGGCGAGTGCAGGGAAATGTTGGGCAGAGGGAAACTGAAATTAGTTTGTAGAGAGAAGAATACAGACAACTGGACAAAATTCTTGTTTGTAAGCGACCCGGTTATTTGTGGAGTTATAATCAGCTCTCATCTGTACTAATATTTCTTCTGACACCCGTCCTTTTTTACATCAGTTGGAAATCGATAATAACGGCAAACCATTACTCGCAGAGCCAATAACGTTTTATTTACTTTTCCCATAATGTCAGAGTTTTTGGACTACGGTAATTGACCCCATTAACGTGAAGAAACCATTTGTAGCTTTTTTTTTTTTTTTTATAGATGATTTTATTCAGCGCAGGAGAGACTTGAAAACTTAACTGGGTTCGGCTACACTTGCTCCAAACGTGTGATCGACAAGAGGAAACGAGGCTCAGGGGTCCGTCCAAGATTCAGACTGTGATATAGCTGTAACTCTAACCCGGTGTTTCGTTTCATCTTGGCAGTCACATGTTTAGAGTAAGTGTGGCCGCACCCTTATGAAAGATAACGCCTTTTGTGTGTGTGTGTGTGTGTGTGTGTGTGTGTGTGTGTGTGTGTGTGTGTGTGTCCAGTTTTATTAAGTTTAAAACAGACTTCTCATACTTAAAGGAGAAATGCGTAGATATGAACAACATAGTGCCCCCAGAAACACACCGACACCCCTACCCAGACCCCACGGAGTAGCCACGCAAACACTAGGAAATCCAATATGAGAACGGCATAAGCCAGCCCGGACCGTGCGCCCTTATCACATTCAGCCTTCGCACCGCCAGCATAGCAGATGGGGGACACTACCTTCGGAAAGCAGGACTGCTGAATCAGATTGGAGTGGAACTGAGATTTCAGTTCCTGTCAGTGCCCCTCTGGAGAAGGCCAATTGCCTCTCCCACATTTGTCAGTTGGCCAAGCATCGCACTGAAGGTGTTTCTGCCGAGAAGGCCTATTGCCGCTCATCTCTTCTGCCCCCGGAGATGGCCTATTGCCGCTCCACCCTCTTGCCGAAGGAGACGGCCGATTGCCACTCTGGAAGCGCCGCCCCTGAGACGGCCTATTGCCGCTCACCCCTCCTGCTGAAGGAGACAGCCGATTGCCGCTCTGGAGGTGCTGCCTCTGAGACGGACGATTGCCGCTCACTCCTCCTGCCGAAGGAGACAGCCGATTGCCGTTCCGGAGGTGCTGCCCTGGGACGGCCGATTGCCGCTCCCTCCTCCTGCCGAAGGAGATGGCCGATTTCTGCTCTAGAAGCACTTCGTCCGAGACAGCCTATTGCCACTCACCACTCCTGCCGGAGGAGACGGCCGATTGCCGCTCCATAGGCGCTGCCCCTGAGACGGCCGATTGCCGCCCCCCCCTCCTGCAGAAGAGACGAGCCAATGGCCTCTGGAGAGACGACCAGAGGTGTGCTGACTCCCCCACACAGCCACGGCCTATTGCCGGGCCCCACGGCCAGACAGAGGTGCCGACATCGCCCCTACGTGAGACAGGTGCCCGGCTCCCCAGCACCAGAGAGACCCCATGAGGCCTAACGGCTTCCCCTGGCCTCCGGTCCTTATGCTTGGCCCTAGAGAAGACTCACCTGTCAGGCCCCAATACGAGACGGTGCCGCAGCCCTTCCCTGACGGCGCCCCTTGATCTTGGGGACCGCAGCCCTCAGCCTCCTCAGGCCCTCCCCAGGACTCCTGGGCGGAACCTCTCCACGCCCAAGAGATGGCGACGGACCTCCACCTCTGGCCGAGACAGGAGCTAGAGACTCCTAGACCTGTTTGGCCCCAGCCCTGAGGGCCACACCCCTAACCCCAGCCCGGAGACTGTGGGCCTGTGTGCCACATGCAGCCCTGGACGAGAGAAGACGCCCCTGCAAGCCGTCCCGTGCCCTCTCGGCACGCCTTTCCCTGGCGGTGCCCCTAGCCCAGCTAAATAGACGCCGGCGTGTCTCCCCGCCACCCCCACAACACGAGTGAATATATGTCAAGTGTGGTATTGCTCCAAGACTAGTGACAGAAATTATATTAAGTGTGACGTTGCCCTAGAAAACAGGTTACAGTGATATGGTGACTAAATGCATGTCCAGTAGCAGGGCGAGTAAAATCACGGGCGAATGAGTAAGGATGAGAACAGTGAGTGAATCCCGAGAACTCTGACTCATAAGTGACGCCCTTATAATAAACCAGTAAGAACTCTTCCCCTGAGGAAGTCTCTGTAGTGAAAGTATACATATGTCCCTTGATGTCAGAAAACCATAGAAAGTGAGAATATATCCGTCCCTTTGTATTGCCGTAAATACAGTGAATATCCAGTGCCCCGCTATTCCCTCTTTCCCTACATCTCCTCCCCATAACTAACGAAATATAAACGAGTGATAGATAGACCAAATGTCCAAGCCCTTTTTCTATCAAGTGATACTAAGAGTAAATTAGAAAGACGTATCCTTTCCCAATATTACTATAACTCTCTTCCGGCTCGTCATGAGTCCTTCCCCTTCCCCCCCCCCATGTGAACTCCCCCTCCCGCGCTCTCACGCGCATCTCTGTTCCCTGTACACCTGTTTACTAGACTTTCTGTATTGGCAACCGTAGTGGTTAAGTCAGTATCCTGCGAGATACTAATATCCTAAGTAAGGTTTTATTTCTGTGTCACTATTCGTGTTGTAATATCTGTATTTTGTGCTGTGTCTGTCTGTGGGGATATATGTGTAAAAGGTTATTGCCTAGAGTTTTTGTGTCATGCCTCTCTTTTATTGCACTAAGCTCCAGTCACGAAAGAGGACCCCGCTACACGTTAGGTGTTTTAAGACCGAGGAGTCGGGCCTTTTTCACCTAACATTACACTGGTGGCCAGCGGTGGTTCTTGACCCGGGAGTAGGAGAGAGGTAGTGAGAAATATTTGGCAACATGGCAACTAAACCGCACATACAATTACCTAGGTTTGACCCTGACCAGTACGATATACACACGTATCTGACAATAATCGAACCCTTACTGGATATTGGCTTTGAAAATGGCCAGCAGAAAATTGCAGTCACACTCCCACTATTGGGCAAAGCGGCGGCAAACATAGCACAGAAAATCGTCCCGGAGCTCACCTGGCAGAACTTTACAGAGTTCATTGTTCAGGCCATCACCCCATCATTAGGGAAAGTGGTGGCACTATCCCAACTGGATAGTCTAAAATTTGACGGGAATCTAAATGATACCCTAACTCTGGCAAGACGCTGAGTCACCACTGCCTACCCGGAGGCAGATAAAGAAACCCGGGAACAACTCACGTTTCATACACTCCTCAGGATTCTCCCCAGTTATTTTAAAGAACATTTCATAATACACAAACCGATGGGAGACCTGGATAAAGATATCAGTTTAATGAGGCGCCTTCTAGCCGTCCATGCCATCCCTCAACGCATCGGCGAAATAAATCAATTCCCCATTGACCTCATCACCGTCAACCTGTGGGAATTTTCTCCGTGCTGCCACGGATGCCCGATCCACGACATTCGTGAGCAGCTAGAAGCTGCCCAGTGCAGCCAAATAACACGAGGGCGCTTACAAACCTCCCCACCATACGCAAATTCCCCTAAGCCTCAGGGGAAGAAAATACAAAAAAGGAAACACAAAAAGTGCCCCCCCACTGCCCCCGCATCCCACCGTAATGGCGGGGGCCACCTCACATCTCCCCCAGTCTACGACAGGGAGGAACGTGATCTTTCCTTTTCCTCCCCTCTCACTATCTCTTCTGTTCTACCTTCCCCTATTCCTACCCCTGTTTCTAACCTTCCCACCCCACACACCACTACAGTATACCCTCTCAACACAAAACCTGCCTCCCTCTTCACAGGCCTCCTAGGACCCTTCCCTCATCTTCCCCTAACCTACTTCCTAAAACCACCTCCCCCTGTCTACTGCCTTTCACCTACCACCCCGCACCAGCCACCACCATCACTTCACCACCACTCGCTTTCCCCGCATACATGGTCAACTCATTCACCTTCCCTATCACACTCTCCTCCTTATCCCCACCCACCTTTTTTTCCTCGCTCCCCTCCCCTACCCCACCTTCAACCTCACCATCCCAACAGACCCCCACCTCATCCCCAATAACCTCACCAGATGCCTCACTGCCCACCACACCCCATACCCCACCACCCATCACTCTCTCACGAGCTCAGCCCCCTGCTACCACCTGCACCGCCCCATCCCTGAACATTCAGACAACCCCGTGAGGCCGCATCTCCCCACCACCACCAACTCCCTCTCCCCCTACACCTTACCCCACCTTTCCTCGCCTACGACAACACACATCACCTGCCACACCCCACTCCACAGCCCCTGCCCAGCCACCACGGTTCCAGCACTGCACACCGTCCACCATCACCCCCACACCCGCACCATCCCCTGGCGTCACACCTACCGCCCACCCCACACCACTAGCACAGAACCCTGCTACCGCCCAAACCACCCCACCACCAAACACCAGGATGGCGCCACAAGATCGCACTCCCTCCTCGCCACCTACACTCCAAGCCACCTCTCCTGCCACCTCACCACCGCTACCGACCCCACACCCCCAACCTCCCCCTGCTCCCGCACCGCCTGCCACTTCCACATACGAGCGCTATGTTTTCTCCTCGCCATCTCCCTCCACCCCCCCTACCACCTTAGCCTCCCCCGCCGCCATCACCCCCCGCACCTCACCTGACATCTCGCCCGCCACACCAACCTCCCCTCGCTCACCCTCACCCCTTCCCTCCGCAGCCTCACCCTTTCCACCCGAGCCCACGTGCCCCACCCACCCAGCCACCCCCACAGGACAACCCATTACCACTGCCCTCTCCCCTCCACACCTATGCATGCCCACTCCAACTATCTCACCCTCCACTGTGCCCCCAACATGCGCAACAGTCCGTGCTAACCAACCCCACCCACCCCGCACACCCACTTCCCCACCCACACCCACCCTCAGAACCACCACCACCCCCTCCGGCCGACTCTCACGCCCACCCGCCCGATACACCCATACCCCTACACCTCCTGCCTCCCCTCCACTTCACACCATCATGATACATCAAACCCAAATCCCCTCCACCTACATTCCCCAGAGACTCAACGCCGCATTACCATGGGACAAAACCAGGCCCGGACCCTCAGTAGCCAGCATACAGCCCCCTACCACACCAGCAACAACACTGACCAAAATGAAGATCCGACAAGCCATATGGGCGCCGACCACAGGCAAGAATCGGCACCTTAGAGGACCATACCACCTACTGACCCTCCTCCAATCAACCATTACCGACTCCACGCTCTTCCTCACCTGCGACGCCGAACAAGAAGAAAACTCTCACACCACCGCTTGGCAATCCCTACTACAGCATCTCCAGCCTGCATACGCCACCCACGACACTCATGTATACCACCTCCAGCCACGGGGACGTGACTTTTTCCGAGGGGAGAGTGGTGAAATGCGTAGATATGAACAACATAGTGCCCCCAGAAACACAGTGAGAGAGAGACAGAAAGAACAATGTAGTGCCCCCAGAAACACAGTGAAAAAGAAACAGTGTAGAGCCCCCAGAAACACACCGACACCCCTACCCAGACCCCACGGAGTAGACACGCCCACACCAGGAGATCCAATACAACAACTGCATAAGCCAGCCCGGGCCGTGCGCCCTTATCACACTCAGCCGTCGCACCGCCACCATAGCAGATGGGGGGCACTACCTTCGGAAAGCAGGACTGCTGAATCAGACTGGGGTGGAACTGAGATTTCAGTTCCTGTCAGTGCCCCTCTGGAGACGGCCAATTGCCACTCCTGCCTTCGTCAGTCGGCCAAGCGTCGCACTGAAGGTGTTTCTGCCGAGACGGCCTATTGCCGCTCATCTCTTCTGACCCCGGAGACAGCCTATTGCCGCTCCACCCTCCTGCCGAAGGAGACGGCCGATTGCCACTCTGGAAGCGCCTCCCTGAGACGGCCTATTGCCGTTCACCCCTCCTTCTGAAGGAGACGGCCGATTGTCGCTCCGGAGGTGCTGCCCCTGAGACGGCCGATTGCTGCTCCCTCCTCCTGCCAAAGGAGACGGCCGATTGCCGCTCTAGAAGCATTGACCCCGAGACGGCCTATTGCCGCTCACCCCTCCTGCCGGAGGAGACGGCCGATTGCCGCTCACCCCTCCTGCTGAAGGAGACAGCCTATTGCCGCTCCATAGGCGCTGCCCCTGAGACGGCCGATTGCCGGTCCCCCCTCCTGCAGAAGAGACGAGCCAATGGCCTCTGGAGAGACGACCAGAGGTGTGCTGACTCCCCCACACAGCCACGGCCTATTGCCGGGCCCCACGGCCAGACAGAGGCGCCGACATCGCCCCTGCGTGAGACAGGCGCCCGGCTCCCCAGCACCAGAGAGACCCCACGAGGCCCAACGGCTTCCCCTGGCCTCCGGTCCTTACGCCTGGCCCTAGAGAAGACTCACCTGTCGGGCCCCAATATGAGACGGTGCTGCAGCCCTTCCCTGACGGCGCCCCTTGATCTTGGGGACCGCAGCCCTCAACCTCCTAGGGCCCTCCCCAGGACTCCCGGGCGCAACCTCTCCACGCCCAAGAGATGGCGACGGACCTCCACCTCTGGCCGAGACAGGAGCTAGAGACTCCTAGACCTGTTTGGCCCCAGCCCTGAGGGCCACACCCCTAACTCCAGCCTGGAGACTACGGGCCAGTGCGCCACGTGCAGCCCTGGACGAGAGAAGACGCCCCTGCGAGCCGTCCCGTGCCCTCTCGGCATGCCTTCCCCTGGCGGTGCCCCCAGCCCGGCTAAATAGACGCCGGTGTGTCTCCCCGCCACCCCCACAACACGAGTGAATATAATGTCAAGTGTGGTATTGCTCCAAGACTAGTGACAGAAATTATATTAAGTGTGACGTTGCCCTAGAAAACAGGTTACAGTGATATAGTGACTAAATGCATGTCCAGTAGCAGGGCGAGTAAAATCACGGGCGAGTGAGTAAGGATGAGAACAGTAAGTGAATCTCGAGAACTCTGACTCATAAGTGACGCCCTCATAAGAAACCAGTAAGAACTCTTCCCCTGAGGAAGTCTCTGTAGTGAAAGTATACATATGTCCCTTGCTGTCAGAAAACCATAGAAAGTGAGAATAATATCCGTCCCTTTGTATTGCCGTAAATACAGTGAATATCCAGTGCCCCGCTATTCCCTCTTTCCCTACATCTCCTCCCCATAACTAACGTAATATAAACGAGTGCTTGACCAAATGTCAAAGCCCTTTTTCTATCAAGTGATACTAAGAGTAAATTAGAAAGACGTATCCTTTCCCAATATTACTATAACTCTGTTCCGGCTCGTCACGAGTCCTTCCCCTTCCCCCCCCCCCAATGTGAACTCCCCCTCCCGCGCTCTCACGCGCGTCTCTGTTCCATGTACAACTGTTCACCAGACTTTCTGTATTGGCAACCGTAGTGGTTAAGTCAGTATCCTGCGGATACTAATATCCTAAGTAAGGTTTTATTTCTGTGTCACTATTCGTGTTGTAATATCTGTATTTTGTGCTGTGTCTGACTGTGGGGATATATGTGTAAAAGGTTATTGCCTAGGGTTTTTGTGTCCTGCCTCTCTTTCATTGCACTAAGCTCCAGTCACGAAAGAGGACCCCGCTACACGTTAGGTGTTTTAAGACCGAGGAGTCGGGCCTTTTTCACCTAGCATTACACAAGGGTTTAATGAAGTGTACTTAATCCCTTCTGTTCGAATAATCGCGCCAAATCAGAGTACAATCCCTGAGAGTACCAGAAATATATATATATATATATATATATATATATATATATATAGAGAGAGAGAGAGAGAGAGAGAGAGAGAGAGAGAGAGAGAGAGAGAGAGAGAGAGAGAGAGAGATAAACATGAATCGAAGAATTTATTTAAGGCCTAATCCCGCCATTTCGAAGGATTTGCATAAAATCATCCGGAGGTAGTAAGGAAAAAAAAAATAGTATGACATCCTCTGGCTGAAGGGGCCTATTCACAACGATAACGTCCATTACTGACATACTAATTATCATTATCTAACTCAGAGTTCCATGACTCAGTGTGTGTGTGTGTGTGTGTGTGTGTGTGTGTGTGTAGGTAGTATAAGAGCGAGAGAACCAGAAGTATAATTTCGCTAGCCTTCTTTTACCCTTAAGTACCAATTGTCTCCCTTTGAGCCAAACTTAATTATTAATGTCTGGTGGTACCAAGAATAGATACGAAAAAGTGGAAATAT
The DNA here is from genome assembly GCF_032717465.1 of Coenobita brevimanus. Taxonomy (NCBI): domain Eukaryota; kingdom Metazoa; phylum Arthropoda; class Malacostraca; order Decapoda; family Coenobitidae; genus Coenobita; species Coenobita brevimanus. Next base: position 7,340,861 of record NC_137013.1, read on the forward strand.
TTACCCAGTTAAAAGAGACGTAATAAACTAATCCCTTCACTGCGATAACAGCTTTAATATATTGTTCTTACTATTTCCAGGCGACTTTTATTTAGCTTATCGGAGATTTGTGGACCGAACTGGTCTAACTAGGTTATAGTTAATTCATGCAACAGTGGCGATTTCATCCAGAGTATTCCTTTAGTTAGAGTTTGCGAGTTTATTATAGTTCATCGTGATATATCATTTTCTTTTATCACTTTATTCGTTTTCTCTATTCAGTAAAGGATAACTAAAACATATTTGACCAACGGAATTTCCTGGTCAGTAATTACTTTCCTGCTCTAACTACCTTCAGTTAGGTACAAGGCTCGCTATTCCACTGCATTTACTTCACACTCAGGAACAGTCCGTTACTTTCCTCCTCGTTGCATCATCATATCAAAGAGAACCATCTGTGAACTGAGGAACGTATCGAGCCTTTCTTACGTGAAGAATATTAGCCACCAGAGGACAGTAACAAGTAATGGTAGATGGGGGTCGAGAACTATATGAAGGCTCTCAGTGTAGGATTGTTATCCAGCAGAGGAAACTGATAATCACTAGAGGTAAATTATTAGGATAGAAAGAAAAAAAAAAAAAAAGACCCATTGCTTAGGCAAGTAGGATGTATAGGTGAAAAAGTTTATTCTCTCTCTCTCTCTCTCTCCCTAAAACACATTGTCTCTAATATACACCAGCAGTCATGGGTTCTTTTCCACCTGTTTGAAACTATCGTAGAGTAGAAAGATCTCCAATTCAACCCTATTTGTTCGGTGATATTTGTCAATGTTGTTTTAATGTTGTTTTTTATCACTATTTTATATTAATATCCACCATCATTTACTCAGCATTATCAGCATTTATATTTTTGCAGTTGTTTAACATTAGCATGTAGCATTATATAGCATTATATAGATATTACATGCATGCCACCTCCAGACCACTTCCTATAGCTAAGAAAACACTTCAAGTACTAAAGAAATATAAGCAGCATCCACTAACTTATTCAGCCGGTCTTTCCGAATGTAGATAAAACTGGAAGTAGGTGGCAGGAACATAAAGAAAAACACTACCATATGATGTGGTTACACACAGACTTCTGACGCACTCGGCTGAATATAATCGTGTGGAGAGAGAGAGAGAGAGAGAGAGAGAGAGAGAGAGAGAGAGAGATCCTGTGCAGGTGTTGCTTCAAGAGGGAAAATTGTTTTTCATTGTTCCAGCTGATCCTTACGTGCACTCTAGCTGTGAGTTTCTTGGTATTTCCTAATAACGTAATGTAGGCTAGCCTTATCAAATCATAATTGATGGTAACTGCATAAAAATAATTACTTAAATGCATGACAGTTCGTGGCATCATCACAGAGACATCGGTAGCGAGATTTCTCAATGATCGTTCAGTACGTCTCTCAGGTCCAGCACAAGATCTTATTTTTCTTTTTCTTTATACAAGGGACTACTGCGCTAAGGCTTTCATTTCCGAGTATTGGACGGAGTGGTGATATTAAGAACAGTATATTTTTGAAAAGCTGGATTACTAGCTAGATTATTCTGGAGAATTCCCGATGTTTACCGTAGTTCCAGTACGAGTCATAGTTGCCAGTTAGCCTGCTGTTTGTGAGTGTAGTTATTTTGTAAGTTGTTCATCAATTTTTGTGCTCCTTTTCTGTATAATGTTTTATTTATGTGATTGTTAAATTATGTAATTTAAGTTGTATGCTAAATACTTCAGAGTGTTAGGCAGTGTGGGAGGGCTCTTGTATGTTTTGGATGTTTCCTAGTTGGTAACTGTTGTAATCGTTGCTCTTTCGAGAATGCACGAGAAGTGTGGAAAAATGTGGAATACTCTACAGTATGGGAATCTTATATAAGGATGGGGAAGAGACTAGAGCAAGTTCAGTCAGTTTTCACTCCTCTACTATTTCCCTTTTCACACTGTCTTACTTTCCTTACCTCCTTCCAAAACAATTTCTTACTCTCCCTTCATTTCACACTCATATTCCTCCCAGATTCTTCATCCACTCTCTTCTTATTTTCCTTCACCAGTCTCTTCACCTCCCTTCTCCTGCTCACATATACTCGTACCTCTCTCTTCTCTCTCCCATCTTCTCCCCTACCTACACTCACTAGCCAGTTACTATATGCTTTCTTCTTTTGTTCCACAGCTCGTTTCACCTCATCATTCCACCATGCTGTCCCTTGCACTCCCCTGCATCTCCTCCTCACTCCTCAAACCACTTCGCACGCTGCACCTATCTCTTCCGTGGCTATCTTGCATACTTCTTCCACCCTTTCCATTGGCTCGAACTCATACTTTCCCAATCTTTCTTCCACTATGCTCTTATACTCTGCCATTTTCTCATTCTTTTGCAACTTCTTCACTCTTTTCACGGGTGCTGTTTCCTCCTGTCTTCCCCTTTGTCTCTTCACCCATTTTCTTTGCAGCATTACCTTGGCCATCACACTCATGCATCCAACACTTGTCTTCTCATTCGCTCATCCACGCACGCGTAATCTATCATTGCCTTTCGTTCAACAAGTTCACCGTCCATCCTCCTCATGACTCTCCATGTATACCTGCGGAACTTGGGACTGAGTTGTCGTAAGATGTATAGAATAACATGAACTGTATTCTTTTCATTTAGTCTTGGTGTAAAATGCCACCTTCCCAACATGAATGCTGAGGTGTAAAAATAAATCAACAGCAGTCACGAAGAAGTGCTATGGAGAGAATGGAGAGCCCTAGCGTTTCTTTTTGTCTCCATCTCTAATGTTGAACTGTAAAAATAAATCAACAGCAGTCATAAAGAAGTGCTGTGGAGAGAATGCAGAACCGTAGTACGGTACTGTCTTTTTCTGCTCCCTCTTGAATGTTACAAAGAAGTGCTGTGGACAAAAAATAAAGCCGTATAATTATCTTTCTCTACCAGTCAGTCCACCGCTTCCGTTGCTTTTGTATAACTGTTAGAAATTTAGCACGCTCAAGCTCCTATGACTCACACTTTTTGGCGTCAGCTGGAATAAAATATTAAGAGCTGGGTTTATTATTCATGATGCCATTCAAGGATGAGGGACTGGTCATTCTTGGGTTATATGTCTTGAATCCCTCAGTTTCAGATGATGATGATGATGACAGAGAGAGAGAGAGAGAGAGAGAGAGAGAGAGAGAGAGAGAGAGAGAGAGAGAGCACAATTAGCAGATCTTCCTAAGCCTCGCTAAACACAAATATTAGTGAAGGTAACAGTATCATTGTTTCTCTGAGTTCCAACTAATTCTCAGACGAAACTGGAGCAGGTAGTTGTGTGTTTTAGTGTACGAAACATAGCCACGCACGACAGCGAGAGCAAGTGAGCTGTTTTGCATTTGAACGCACTTGCACAATCATTCATGCAAATTGTCACTGGCATTGTTGATTACCAAGGGAAGGGTGTTTTTTCGCTGCAACAGAGAGGGCTTTTGCTGTTGTTGGAGCGAGCTGGGACTGTGTTGTGGTGTCGTGTGATACATAATTAACGATGAATTTATTAAGCTAGATTAAAAGGTCAAGTGTTATACAAGAATACATAAATGAACGAATAAATGTTATACAAGCATAAATAAGTGAAGAAACTGGTATGTATATTAAAAGATAGCGTTTAAATAAATAAATATCCTGACCCGGTTTCACAAGCAAATTTACAAATCTTCCTGTTATAACTCATTTGCTAAACAGGAAGAATAAGACATATGAGATTATTGACCGCACTCCTTCACTTAAAAAAAAAAAAAAAAAAGGTCTTGGTTGAGAGAATGAGATTATCGTGTAACTAAATTTATACTAGAAAAAGAAATAAAGAATACAGTAACAGTAGACTGCAGAAACTTCCCTTCGCTTGTACTAAATGGGGGAAAAAATCCGCGAAAATAATATGGGTTGCAAAAGGTAAATTGTCAAGTCGATTTATTAAAAAAAGTAAAATAAAAATAAACAAAGAGAATGCAGATGCTTCATTCGCTTGTACCTTCGTGGATAAAAATCTTAGGGAATGTCAGGGAATCGATCGTTAATAAGTTGGAGAATCTCGCCCAGGTGGATAATTACACAGGTGACACTGCTAATTGCAAAGGTGCGCTGGGCTGAGGTTCGGCTACCAGACGATTATTATAAAGTAAATTAAAACATAAATACTGTAATAACTCTGAGTAAAAACGGAACCCAGACCCATTTCACCCTGTTCGGCGGTGTAGGGTCCTGAGGCTAGTGTGTGTGTGTGTGTGTGTGTGTGTGTGTGTGTGTGTGTGTGTGTGTATTTGTGTTTGTGTGTTCGTGTGTTTGTGAACTTGTGTGTGTGTGTGTTTGTTTATGATTGTGTGTTCGTGTGTTTGTGTACGTGTGTGTGTTTGTGTTTGTGCTTGTGTGTGTTTGTGTTTGTGATTGTATGCGTTTGTGTGAGTTTGTATTTGTGTATGTGTGTGTGTTTGTTTGTGCGTTTATGTGTGTTTGTAAGTGTGACTGTGTTTGTGCGTCTATGTGTGTTTCTGTGTTTGGATATTTGTGTTTGTTTCTATTTGTCTATTCATGTATGTTTGTGTGTGTGTTTGTGTTTGTGTGTAGGTATGTCTGTGATTGTGTGTATTGTGTTTGTATTCTTGTGTGTGTTTGTGTGCTTGCTTGTGTGTTTGTGTATGTGCGTTTGTATATGAGTGTTTGTGTATGTGTGTTTGTATATGAGTGTTTGTGTATTTATGTGTGTTCGTGTTTATGTGTACGTGTGTTTGTGTTTGTGTGTCTGTGTGTGTTTGTGTATGTGTGTTTGGGTTTGTGTGTGTTTGTGTACTTGGGTGTGCATTTGTTCTTGTGTATGTTAGTGTGCTTGTGTGTGTGTGTGTGTGTGTGTGTGTGTGTGTGTGTGTGTGTGTGTGTGTGTGTGTGTGTGTGTGTTTGTGTGCGAGTGTTTGTGTGTGCTTTTGTGTGTTTGTGTACTGTGTTTGAGTTCGTGTGTTTGTTTTTGTGTTTGTGTGTTTTCGTGTGTGAACTGTATGGCAAGCCCTTCCCAAGATGAATAAAACTCTCTCTCTCTCTCTCTCTCTCTCTCTCTCTCTCTCTCTCTCATTACAGGAAAAAAAAAAAAAACACTTTCCCCCATTCAGCAGACTCTCTTTCACTCTCAGCTTATTTTCGTCTTCCACTCTCGCCACTTACTCTCAAAAATCTTATCTCTTTTAGTACAATGGCATTTATTTATATCTGTATTTAATTCTGGCTGATGAAATGGACCGACTGGATCAATGTAATCCACTGGTTCACGATGCACCAAGTAGACACACGAACACCAGTCTGTGTTAAATGGTCTCCTGAGCTACACAAAACATTTGGGTTGTCACTCAGTGTAGACTTACCAGATGATATCACTACATCGAGTGAGTGGATGGTGGATGCCTCCACATAACAGTTTATCACATTCTGTGTGTAAAATGAAGTTTCATAATAATTCTGTTTAACTTGTTCAGTAGTATCAATGATTTTGCGCATGTCAATTTCAGTGTAAATATTGTCGAAACTGAGGCATTTTCCACGTGCAGTGTCGAAGCTTCAACGAAAATTGTTCAGTTGATGAGATGAACTACCGAATCCAACTGCCACTTCTCGGATTAGTCTGCAGTTTCCATATATCAACTGCAAATGTGATCGTTCGTATATTTAGTGTGGGCTCTGTCGATTTTCAATTCCAGTAGTCAAAGCATGTGATTATTATTATTATTATTATTTTTTTTTATACCAAATGGTGTTTATGTGTGTTAAATTTGTTGGACAGCGACAAATTCAGAGGAAAGGTGTCGATTCTAAATGAGAAACGTGTAATATGCCAAACAGTTTGTATTTTCTTTGTACAGAACTTAATTTTGTGATGCAAAATAGTATATTTCCTTTCAGTATAACCACATCCACTCGATGTACGAGTATATACTGTAATTAGATAGCTATATGCTGAGTGACAAATCTGGTGCATTCCTGTTACCCAGAAACCGTTACAACGCTGGGCAGTAACCATATAACCAAATCGATACCTGCTGATCTAGTGGACTATGGCATTCCAGCCGGACGGGGCGAGCAAGGCTGATGACAGTCGCCGCCTCTAATGCCGAGAGTAAGTAGCCTAGCTCCAGACTGGACAAAAGAAGATTCGATGATAGACAGGCAGATAACCATGTAAGCTTTAGCAACTCAATCCTTCATTCCATGACACTTTATCCATCAGCTTTTCTTCACTGTTGTACGCATGGGTAGGCTACATCTTAACTTCTTCACAACGATGGCATCCTACTCCTCAGTTCGATGACGCCGTTTATTATGCCTTTGTTTACCTATGAGGGAGAAGGGAATAAGTAATTGGTTTGTCCGTCCGTCCGTGCGTGGGTGCGAGCGTGGGTCCACGCGTCCGTAACACCATTGTGGGGGCGATATCTCTTGAACCCACCGTCGGATTTCCTCCAAACTTTTGTCAGTGATGCAGTATGAGGAGATGATGAGCTGATTAGGTCAGCTTGGTTAAGGAGTCAAAGGTCAAGGTCATATGGGGTCGACTTAACCTTGTTGGCGCGATGTCCCCTGAACCCCTCGACAGAAATCGACCAAACTTTAGTCAGTGATACAGTATGAAGGAACGATGAACTGATTGGGTCCGCAAGGTCATGGAGGTTGTGTGGTGAGTCCGTGCGCAAGGCTTGGCGGGGACATACGAGTGACGCTTTACGTCGACAGCTTGAGGCCCGTGTTCTCGGCGGTTTAATTTGTTCCTGCTGTCACCTAACGATTTTTGTTTTCTTGTTTACGAGAGAATTTTCGGCTTGGAAGACTCCTGATACAGACTTCCTTCAGTGACGTCACCACTCTCCAGCACTATCTCAATTTCCCTTACAAAGATATCCTTCATTAATTTGCCTTTCAGATCTGTCCATCACTAATATCTCTTGCAAATCTGTCTTTCACTATATACAGTAGCACTTTCTTGATCTCTCTTCTCTTCTCTCGTGCAAGTACTGTCATCCCTAGTATGACAGTATCAACCGGATAAAATCACATGATGTCAGCATGAATAGGACACTAGATTTTTCCCAACCGCGAGAGGGCTGACAAATATATAGTAAAAAGTGAATGAATAGGCAAGGCGCGGGATAAAAGTTGGCCCTTCCATCGAAAATCAAATAAGATACAGCCAAATGCCTACCCATTCATTTAGAGTGTGTGGTCAAGCCTTCATCAGAGAAAATAATGTCCTGAGGTTCCCCCTTTCTATAACACTAAATTCCTTTTATCATAACCCATTCATTGCTTTCAACTCCACCCTTCAATCTGAAGCGGTTTATCCTCCTCTCTCATCTCTTCTCTTCCCATGGTCTTCTCTCTCTCTCTCTCTCTCTCTCTCTCTCATTTTAAGATTTCGCTTCCTCCCTCTCCATTGATTTCTCTTCCTCACTTATTCTTCCACTCTCTTCCCTGCTTTCTTTCTCCCCCTCTCCCGCCCTTTCTCTTCTTTCCCTCCTCTCTTCCTCCCTCTCTCTTTTCACTCTCCTTTATTCCTATTGTCACCCTCCTTCTCCCTCTTTTCCTCTGTTATTCCATAGACCTCGATAGGTTTCCCAGCACAGAATAAAATAGTTTGGCGTTACCTACAGTAGAAATCGTCGTCGTCGTCGTCGTCGTAGAAATAGTAGTAGTAGTAATAGTAGTAGTAGTAGTGGTAGTAGTAGTAGTAGTAGTAGTAGTGGTGGTGTTGGTAGCAGTAGTAATAGTTGTTGTTGTTATAGGTTCATTTGAAACGTGAACCCAATGGACTGCAGACTAAAACAGCCATTCTCTTACAGTCCATCCTCCTCCTTTCGGGGAATATGGACGGAGTTGAGGAATGTTTATGTAACCATCAGTGAAGCTGCCCAGTTATATGGGTACCACCGCATGAAGGCGTCCCTCTCCAACCACGGTAAGACAGAAAAATAGGTTCGAGTTAATGTTCTGGGGATGAGACAAGCCATCTGTTCTATCCTTGTTGCCGTCAGGGGATTTGTCCTTCAGTCTCTTGCCCTCGTTTTCTTTTATATTTTTGCTGTTATCACTCAGGAGACCGTATTAGTTCCTTTAATCCCTTGCCTTATTTTTCTTCAGTCTTTTGCCGTATGTTACTTCAATATTCTTGTTGTTTTCGGACGACTCTATTCAGCTTAGGGGAGAGCCACATCACTGAAAGAGTTGATGAAGGCTCCGTCTAACCCAGTGCCAATGTTTCTCCTAGGCGACTAACATCGTCTTGAGGAGACGTACATAAACTACAGAACAACGTCACCGGATGGAAGGGATTAATCTCAGCTTAGGAGTGGTCTAGCTTCCTCCAAGGGTAAGCTCGCCTAACCCGATGCCGTGTTTCTATTCCTTTATTTTTTCGGCCTCTAGATTGTTTTATTCATCTGTGGGGAAACTTTCTATACAGGGCGTCCAATATACAGGGCGTCCAATATACAGGGCGTCCAATATACAGGGCGTCCAATATACAGGGCGAGTTAAATGTAGCCTTTATTAACTCCTTCACTACTGTATATATAAATATTTATATTACATAATTATGTATACTACATTTACCTTAGCTTGGCCCATATTTTCTTTTTGCAGTTTCACGCAGCTGAAGGCAGAAAAAAAGACAACTGCGGCTCTGCATCATTTCCATAGCATTCTTCGTAACTCGCATCATATTCTAGCGTTAATCCACTGCTACAACTCGGCATTAACGATGACGAGATGGTAATTTTTGGTCAAGTTAGAGTAAAAACAACATAAGTTTGTCGTACGGTAAATAAAATCGTCCGTAGATAGCAGGATGATAACAGATTATGTCGCTGGATTGAAAGAATTAAAGATCTTGCTAGTGTATTTCATGGAAGGAGCTCCCTGGCCTATGCAACAAGTCCAGGTTTCATTTGGGCAAGCTTTAAAGTCTCGTTTTTTCTTCTGCCAACACCAGGACCCCAACCTGCGTCAGTGGGATTCCCTTTGTGACCCTCCAGAGAATATGTCCCTGTGTGGTATACCTATGTGGCCTGGATGACGTGGCTGCCTTGCACACTGTTATGGTCAAGACGGTGGCTGTGTTGTGTAGTAGGATGTGATGTGGTAGTGTGTGGTGTGGCAGGGTGTGGTGTGCTGGTGTGTGATTTGGTAAGTAGTATGTGGCTTTGCACTATGTGGTGTGGTGTTGTTTGGTTTGGTAAGTACTGTGTGGCTTGGTAGTGTGTGGTGTGGTAGTGTTTAGTGTGGCACTGTGTGGTGTGGTAGCGTGGGGTGTGGTAGTACCTGGTTTGGTAGTGTGTAGTGCGGCATTGTGTGGTGGGGTAGGTAGTGTGTGGTGTGACAGTGTGTGTGGTGTGGTAAGTAGTCTGTGGTGTGACTGTGTGTGGTTTGATGTGGCAGTGAGAACTATGTAAATGTCTCCAACCACACAGTGACTTACCTAACACCCTGTAGTGTGAATGTTGGTGTTGATGTGATAATCTGGTTTCTATAATCCAGTGTCGGGAGAACTGAACAGTCCGCATTCTCGTGAACTTAGCAGACGTTCAAGCACCTCTTTCGTCGATATTTGTCTTGAATATTACACTTGAGTAATTTCTTTCACACTATACATTGTTCGGGGAAACGAGGGAGCGAGAACATTTACAAAGTTTGCTCCTCCGGGGTGTAAACTGGGGAAGCCTCTGATCGTGCAATTTTGAGGATATATTGAACCTACTTGTATATATATGAATTATTATTATTATTATTAGCTCCTTTTGAAAAGTTAATATGACTGGGATACTGACTTTTTCAAAACTCACCAAAATAGTTATGAAAATGCCAAAATTATTCGAATAATTGTCATGATGCTAAACTTACAGAAGATACATATTTTTTTTAGATTAGTTCATTTGATTGGACGTCCATAAAAACATAGGATTTGTGCCATAAATGACAAAAAATAGTTCAGAAATAACTACTTTATCAATGATTATGTGTAATGATCTATTTTATGTGATGTGTGGTACAGCTGTCGCCATACGCCAGGTGTGCGAATTAAAGTTCTGGCACAAGTCTCAGATCGCAACTTTTCATTCATTCATTGCCAGACGCCATGTATCCCAAACGGGGTGGCCAACGGCTTAGAGTTAATTGTTTTACAGGGAGGGGCACTAATCCTCCACCAACCCCACTTGACACGTAGGGATGCCAACAGCATCTGGTGTTCCCAGGCGGTCACCCATCCAAGTACTAACCAGACCCAACGTTGCTTGCTCATTCGATATTTGCAACAAGCGAACAACGAAACAAAAACTAGTTTAGCCAATATAAAAGGTGAAACTAAAGTGGAAAACGGAGAGTCTGAATAACATCCTTAATATCATTATCATCAAAAGCTACTCGACTCAAACACTTTTTTCTTGCTCGTGCACATTGCACACTTAGTACAGAAACGTAAAACCTAGTGTAGTTTTTTGAGGAAACAGGTTGCATAAGCAACATACAAGCGAACAGTAACATGGCGTACGAAGACATAAACTGGTGAGAAGGAAACTGCCAGAAAACCAAAGCTCACCAAAATATGAGACAATGAAATAATCTGAATCTTACACTGCGTATGACCTTAAGTCTCTTAATGCAAATTGCCACAGACGTAAAGCTGACTGAATGGTAATTTACTGGGCAAAGGCAATCTCCTCTTTTCAAAACTTGGGACACAGTCTTTATAATGTGTGTGTGAGAGAGAGAGAGAGAGAGAGAGAGAGAGAGAGAGAGAGAGACAGACAGACAGACAGACAGACAGACAGACTGACAGAGACAGAGATTAAATGCCAGTGAAGAGCAAAAACAAGAAAATCCCAGCGGTTCTCCATCCCTGGGCCGCCAAGCTATTTCGAGCGGGTTTGTAAAGTCTCTGAAAACTCCTGAACTTTCTTTTGTAGTGACGCAGCGGCTGTGTCGGGGGATCTGCCCTGTTGACGCTGGGGACTGAGGGACGCCTTATAACGGACTCTAACCGTTTTTTCCATTAACAGGGCTTCAAAAAAGTTAATTGGTTTCACTGGGTTATAATTGAATCTCCATAACTGTCATCCATTATTAGATAAATTTTTGTTAACGTTTCCTGACTGATGGTTTAGCAAAGATCCTTTTATTAAAGTCCACATAAGAGTTAATTATTACCACAGATCGCTGTATTAAAGTCTTCATAAGAGTTAATTGTTACACAGTTTGCTATATTAAAGTCTTTCACCACAGATCACTATATTAAAGTCTTTTACCACAGATCACTATATTAAAATCTTTTACCACAGATCGCTATATTAAAGTCTTTTACCACAGATCGCTATATTAAAGTCTTTTACCACAGATCGCTATATTAAAGTCTTTCACCACAGATCATTATACTAAAGTCTTTTACCACAGATCGTTATATTAAAGTCTTCTTGAGTTAAATAATGACACAAATTGCCATATTAGAGTCTTCATAAAAGTTAACAATTACCACATACGGTAGTTTGTGTTGCCATCATGACAGTTGATTATTGCCACAAATCGTTGTTAAAGTCTCCCTAACAGTTAACATTATCACAGACCATTTAGTTTTCTGTATGCTGTCATTGTAATATTCACTGCCATGTGTCTGTGCAGCGTTTGGCAGCTAGAGTGAAAAAATACGTATACACAAATAATCTGGCACACAACTTCACCTTTATAAATACGGTGGATGTGCCCTGAGACAAGTTAGGCGATCTGCGTCACTGATTATATTAACTTTCTTTCGGTGGAGGTTTCGTAATTACCTGGGAAAACTATATATGCGTCTTAAAGCTGTGTTTTATGAGCTGGCATGAGTTAAAAGCGAGGCGGTGAGGGATGGGTATGATGGTGACGAAATGATACTGTGTTCTAGGTGGCGTGGGAAACTTCACAGCATCTCTTCCTTAGTGAATTTTATATCCCAAAACTCAATTTTCCTGTATATTACTGAGTCAAGCTATGTCGGCACCAAAAACAAATAACGTAGGAGTATCAAACTGCGATCATTTATTATATCACAAAGACAACAGTGCTCCGAAGCCTACAGTGTCATTTACAGTAAGATAATGATTCTCTCTCTCAGGTAACGGCTTCACACAACGCTCTTAACTACCCTCCGTGTGCGTTGTTGGTGTTGTTGGCGGGTCTTGCTTGGCGAGTGGGGTCGGTAGCGTTCATATATCTCTCCTTAATCACGTGAGAGCCGCATCAAGGTGCTCCTGAGCCTGGTATACAAGATATTGATGTGGTGGTCGGTGCGGGAAAGACTCCTTCGCACTGTGGCAGGGACGTAGCCAGGATTTTGATATGGTGGAGGGGGCTGAATGTTGGTCATAATTTTTGATATATAGCTGCCTTTAAAGCAATATAATAGTATCTACATTAATAATAAAATTAACTAAAATACCAAAACAGAAACAATAATTTATACCCGAATGACTAAAAATAATCTAAGTAAATGACTAAATGACTGCCTTCCACTTCAGCTTTTAAAGAGGGGGCGTCCCCCTCCCCCCAGTTTTGTGCTGCAGCCATGCGTTGTAGCACTAGTATCACCAGGTGGTAATACAAACGTCCTTCACTCCCCTCCCTGTCCCCCGAAAGGAGGAAGATGGATGACGGAATAAGAGCAACTTTAGCCAACAGTCCACCGAGTTTACATTCAGATGCTCCTAAGATTGCAGCCGCTACTACTACCACTGCTATTACTATTTGTACTTCTAGTTCTATTACTAATATTGCTATTGCTAATATTACTATTACTAATACGACTATTACTATTAATACTACAATTGCTATTACTGTATTATTATCACTATCACTTACAATTACTATTATCAGTACAACTATAATTATTATTACATTTATTAATATTACAATTACTGTTCCTAATATTACTGTCACTATTACTTCTTCAGTTACTATTACTAATGTTGTTACTACTACTACTACTACTACTACTACTACGATGGTGGTTGGTTTCAGCCACAAAACTTATGCAGCGAGACGGAAAGAAGTAAACTGGAACTATTTAACTTTCCGTGGAAGACAAGTTGTTCGCGAATTATTCCTTCTTTTAATGGAGTGAAAATAACTGCGATAATATTAATGCCATATATCATGGGGCAAAACTCGTACATTATCACCATTATCATCATCATCTTCGTGATCGTTATTATCATTATTATTATTATCATTATCATTGTCATCATTTTCATTAATATCATTATTATCATGATCACCACCACTGCCACCACCACCATCATCATCCTTATCATAGTCATCATTCTCTCCGACAAGGAGAGAATTTTTCACCCTCGTTTGTTTGTTTGTTTGTTTGTTCATTTGTTAGTAGTATTACTCAAAAACTAAAAGAGAGATTTGGACCAAATTTGGTGGGTAGATAGCCCATGTCCCAGGGAACAATCATTTATATTTTTGGAACGATCCACTTCGTTTTTCAGATTCTAGATCCGGAAAACACTTTTTGAGAACCCCTAATCAGTGATGAGAAAATCCAACCCATTTTGAACAGTGGTTTGGAAATTACGTTGCCCTTGTCGGAAAGATGCGCTCCACTGAATGACCCTCCAGTTATTATTATCATCATCAATACTTTTTTACAAGCCTATCACCCTTGTCGAACTGCATCTAAACCCTCCTTTCCAATATGTCTTTCCAAAGGTGAACATTACCGTCTGAAGATAGCAATGATATAGTGAAATTTACATCGTCGTTGTGAAGATATTAATTTCGTGGAGGCCTAGAATGCATTAAAGAAGGCTAAAGAACTGCCTTTCTATTGCACGAGGTCATTAAGCACGAGAACTGAATTTTACTAAGAAGAGAGTGGATGAGGAATTTGGAAGGAATTTGAGTGTAAAGTGGAGGGACTGTAAGAAAATGTTCTGGAGAGAGGTGAAAAGAGTAAGACAGGGTGGAAGTGAAGTTAGCAGGGGAGTGAAAGATAAAAATGGTAGATTACTAGTGGAGAAGGGAGAAAAAGTGAGCAGATGGAGAGAACACTTTAAGGAATTGTTGAACGTAGAGGATGGAAGTAATGCGAGTATAAGTGGCTGGGGAATGGCTGGGAGAAGGAGGGAGGTGAGAAGACAGGAAGAAATCAGTAGGATAGAAGTTGTGGAAGCAATGAAGAAAGTTAAATCGGGAAAAGCACCAGGAATTGATGGAGTGTGCGGTGAAATGCTGAAGCATGGGGGAGAGATAGTAGTAGAATGGATGTGGAAGATGTGCAGATTGGCCTGGGAGGAAGGTAGAGTCCCGGAGGATTGGAAGTCAGGTATAATTATTCCCTTGTACAAAGGAAAAGGGGAAAAAGAAGTGTGTGGTAATCATAGGGGCATTTGTCTTCTTAGTATAATAGGAAAAGTGTATGGTAGGATACTTATTGACAGAGTTAGAGAAAGAACAGAGAAATTAGTTGGAGAAGAACAGGGAGGCTTTAGGAAGGGAAGAGGTTGTGTAGATCAGATATTCATTCTTAGATCTTTAGTGGAAAAGTTTCTAGAGAAGGGAAAGAAGTTGTATGCGGCTTTCATGGATTTGGAGAAAGCATATGACAGGGTGGATAGACAAGGATTGTGGAAAGTGTTAAGAATATATGGAGTAGATGGAAAGTTGTTGAATGCTGTGAAGAGTATGTACGATGGTGCGAAGGCTGCAGTGCGTGTGGATGGTGAACTAAGTGAATTTTTCTCTTTGAAAGTTAGTTTGAATCAGGGATGTGTCATGTCTCCATGGTTGTTCAATCTGTACATGGATGGGGTAATAAAAGAGGTACAAGGTAGGGTAGTGGATGTTGGAGTGGCCCTGGTGAGAGAGGATAGTGTTTGGAAACTCCCTGTACTGTTGTTTGCAGATGATACTGTGTTGTTGAGTGAAGACGAAGGGGAGCTGCAAGGCTTGGTGGATGAGTTTGAGAGAGTGTGTAAGAAACGGAATCTAAAGGTGAATGTAGGGAAGAGTAAAGTGATGGTCTTTGAGAGAGGTGAAGTCAGTGAATGTACAGCGAGGTTGGATGGTTAGGAATTGGAAAATGTGAGTACGTTTAAGTACTTGGGTAGTGTGATGAGGAAGGATGGAGGTTTGGAGGGTGAAGTGCTAGAAAGGGTACAGCAGGGAAGAAAGGTTGCTGGTTCTTTGAAAGCAGTGATAAGAAACAGGGAAGTGAGCATGGAAGTGAAAAAGTTACTACATGACAGTATTGTGATACCAACTCTAACGTACGGAAGTGAAGCTTGGACGTTGTTGGAAGGACACAGGTCAAGAGTGAGAGCAGTGGAAATGAGTTATTTAAGAGGAGCCTGTGGAGTCACATGGAGAGACAGGCTGACGAATGAGGATATAAAGGAGCGTTGTGGTGTGGATGTGGATATGATAGGAAGCGTTATGAGGAACACACCGAGGTGGTTTGGCCATGTGGAGAGGATGGAGGGTGAAAGACTGACGAAGAGAGTGTATGTGAGTGAGGTGGAGGGGGAAGAGGGAGGGAGGCCGAGGATGTGAGGGAGGGATGGGGTGGAGAGGTATATGAGAGAGGGGTGTGTGAGTTGGGAGCAGGGCAGTGAAATGGCGGGGGACAGGGCGACTTGGAGGCCATTTGTTTATGGCCACCCCAAACGGGATTGAGGCGTCTGGCAAAAGATAGATAGATAGACTATTCTTCCCCCTGCATACAACACGCATCGAGCAGTATCATGTTCAGAACAAGGAGGAAAGCAGCTTTTGTCTTAAGAGTCTGACCGGCCCGAGAAGATCTGTATTTTGCAACCTACATTCGTCTTGTGGGTTGAGCTGAAGACTTGCAGAAAACTTTACAGGACTTGTATCCATCTCCCTCCACGTCTAACTGTCCAACTTGAATTGTGGGGGCATTGTGGGGGGAGAGAGAGAGAGAGAGAGAGAGAGAGAGAGATCGTCCACTCTTATTAGTCATGAGAGCTCTGTGAATCATTGAATTGGGTCCTATTCTGAGTGATAACAGTTTCGGCCACAACAGTCTCTCTCTCTCTCTCTCTCTCTCTCTCTCTCTCATTATTATTATTATTATTATTATTATTATTATTATTATCATTATTATTTGTTTAGTAATGTCCGATATGCTTATGAGCTCGTTCAAGGTGTCAGTTTAGTTTTATTTTAATATTATCCTTGAAGTACTTTGTCTTTTTTTTTTTTTTTTTGTCATCATGTGTCTGCTTTAGAGGTCTAATTTGTGTGTCTAACTTTTGACCAGGTGCTTTTAATAATATGATTCCTAGGATTTCGTCTCATTCCCACATACCCCAACATTATCTACAGTGTTGTCACATACCCCAACATTATCTACAGTGTTGTCATACCCCAACATTATCTACAGTGTTGTCACATACCCCAACATTATCTACTCTACAGTGTTGTCACATACCCCAACATTATCTACTCTACAGTGTTGTCATACCCCAACATTATCTACAGTGTTGTCACATACCCCAACATTATCTACAGTGTTGTCACATACCCCAACATTATCTACAGTGTTGTCACATACCCCAACATTATCTACAGTGTTGTCACATACCCCAACATTATCTACAGTGTTGTCACATACCCCAACATTATCTACAGTGTTGTCACATACCCAAACATTATCTACACTGATGCCACATACCCCAACATTATCTACAGTGGTGTCACATACCCCAACATTATCTACAGTGGTCTCACATACCCCAACATTATCTACACTGATGCCACATACCCCAACATTATCTACAGTTTGCCACATACCCCAACATTATCTACAGTGTTGTCATACCCCAACATTATCTACAGTGTTGTCACATACCCCAACATTATCTACAGTTTGCCACATACCCCAACATTATCTACAGTGTTGTCACATACCCCAACATTATCTACAGTGTTGTCACATACCCCAACATTATCTACAGTGTTGTCACATACCCCAACATTATCTACAGTGTTGTCATACCCCAACATTATCTACAGTGTTGTCACATACCCCAACATTATCTACTCTACAGTGTTGTCACATACCCCAACATTATCTACTCTACAGTGTTGTCATACCCCAACATTATCTACAGTGTTGTCACGTACCCCAACATTATCTACAGTGTTGTCACATACCCCAACATTATCTACAATGTTGTCACATACCCCAACATTATCTACAGTGTTGTCACATACCCCAACATTATCTACAGTGTTGTTACATACCCAAACATTATCTACACTGATGCCACATACCCCAACATTATCTACAGTGTTGTCACATACCCCAACATTATCTACAGTGGTCTCACATACCCCAACATTATCTACACTGATGCCACATACCCCAACATTATCTACAGTTTGCCACATACCCCAACATTATCTACAGTGTTGTCATACCCCAACATTATCTACAGTGTTGTCACATACCCCAACATTATCTACAGTTTGCCACATACCCCAACATTATCTACAGTGTTGTCACATACCCCAACATTATCTACAGTGTTGTCACATACCCCAACATTATCTACAGTGTTGTCACATACCCCAACATTATCTACAATGTTGTCACATACCCCAACATTATCTACACTGATGCCACCTACCCCAACATTATCTACACTGATGCCACATACCCCAACATTATCTACAGTGTGCCACATACCCCAACATTATCTACAGTGTGCCTCATACCCCAACATTACCTATACTGATGCCACATACCCCAGTATATCCTTCCGTGTAACCTCATGGCTCAGTATCATCAATAGTGTTGCCAAATAACCTGGTATTTTTTGCAGTGTTTAGTAAAGGTCTAATTTGCCCTCGCATTACACTCTTCCGTCTTGCATCTTCAGGCCATCCGTCACATCACACACGGCCAGGCAGCAGACAGACGGATACCATATGTTAAAGATAGAGAGAAAAACAGATATAGATGGACAGATAGGCAAACATCTCCGCCAACGACGTTGGGATGTTATGTATTCACCCCCGTTTGTCTGTTTGTCCACAAGAGCTCAAAAAGTAATTGATGGATTTCAGTGAAATTTTGTGGGTATGTGGATCAAGGAAGAGTTGATACAATTTCGGTGGTAATGTGAGTTCGAGTTTCGGTACAGGACTGTTTTTTGTTTGTCCACAAGAGCTCTCAAAATGTCATTGAGTTCAATGGAATTTTGTGGATATGCAAGTCATGGTCCAAGGAAGAGTTTATTAAATTTTGGTGGTGATTTGAGTTGTCTGATGTAGACGTTGGTGAAGGTGTGCTCTCTCTGAGTGCTGTCTATTTGTTGGCCTTGTTTTTCGATGGTACTCACCTTAATTTCATTTTCTCGTTTTTCTAGTGTCTGTAAATCTGCGTGTCTCCTTCTTCTTGCATAAAGAATTATAATTTTTTACCGGATATTGGTGGTAAGTTTGTTATTCTGGAAAGAACAATATGGTACATGGGAAAGTTTGCTCTCTCCATGTCACTTCTGAAAAGATGTACCGGTATCTTATTCAGCCAGGAATCAGTCGCGTTTTAGTGAAAGAGAGAGAGAGAGAGAGAATGGGAAAGTTTTTACAATCTCCTTCCTGCGTAAAGAAATAGCAAGGTACGGAAAATAGATAATCACGCGTCTTTGCTCCGCCTAGGCATTGATCGTGAAGCTCGTTGCTTGTTTCTGAACCTTTCTCAACCCTATATTGGTAATTCAGTACGTTTTCTCTCCATATCCTTCTTGCAAATGGTATGTTAATAATAAATAGTTACCTATTCCTGCGTGGTAATTCAATACATTTTCTAAGCCTCACATATCCTTCGTTGCAAATGGTATGTTAATAATAAATAGTTACCTATTCATGCGTGTAGACAATAAGGAAATTCCGCCCT
>NC_137013.1:7364844-7421057 GCF_032717465.1 Coenobita brevimanus
TTCCCTGACGAGAGCTCAAATATAGGAGTCATTTACCCCTTCAATACAAGATAGCTGGAAGAAGGTGAATATAATCGTCTGTCGGTAGCTAGAACAAAGTTGTAAAACACAATCGTACTGAAGGCATGGTCCATAACGAGCAGTACAGTAGAAACTCACACTCATCTTGTGTTAAGAGGATGGCTCAGTGCTGGTCTGGGGGGGTGTTGGCAGTAGGAGTAGAAAATGAATAAGGGATGCAGGATAGCCATTGATAACACTGGGTAGGCCGGCCCCTTAGCACAAGAAATCTCCCGGCGGCGGTGTGGTTGAGTAGCTTTATACATGGACCGCCCTGTATATTAGCTAAATGATGTCACGCTGGGTGGAAAACATTACTTTTGTTGACGAAATCTAATCGTACAAAATGATTTCTTTTGGAACCATTTAAAAAAATATTGGGGAGCTCTCTCTCTCTCTCTCTCTCTCTCTCTCTCTCTCTCTCTCTCTCTCTCTCTCTCTCTCTCTCTCTCTCTCTCTCCTATTTCAAGCCTAGTAAACTCCCGCCAATTCAGATCTCGTCTCTGTTCTCGCTAGATATATATAATTATTTTCTTGCTGTCTTATCTAGAACGTTTAGTGTTCACAGTAACATTGACTTTTCCAGCCCTGTTTACTCTGTGATAAGGACTGTAAGTTGTGTGTGTGCTGTGTATATACATAAAATACTCATAGTCATACACATTCATACACATTCATACACACACTCATCAGTCTGTCTGTCTGTCTTCCCCAAGATCATTCTGTTATTCCAAGCTTCCAGAGAGAGAGAGAGAGAGAGAGAGGGTTGCGTTTACCTACCAGTAGTACACAGTATCTTAGTGAGGTTCGTGTTGTTCAATTTTCATATCTTTTCCCTCAGTCTATTTTTGAAAATTTTGTTGCGTCTGTGAGCCTGTGTTACTGTGTGCCCATCTGTGCATGTTTGTGTGCCAGTATGTGTCTGCGTATGTGTGCGATGGTATCTTTATGCACCTGCGTATTTGTTTGTGTGTGTGTGTGTGTGTGTGTGTGTGTGTGTGTGTGTGTGTGTGTGTGTGTGTGGCCCAAAGACGAAGTTGAAGAGAAATGGCTTAAATGAAGTGGAAGGGGCTGGAACGATGACAAGTGGGAAAGTTTAATGTAGCGGAGTTCGAAACAGTCTCCATTAACCCTTCACTGTGATGACCTCCTTCTTCGGTTCCTTCTTGCTACCAACGGGCAATGTAGTTCAGTTCAAACAATGCCTCCGATGATGAGATACGTTGGCTACAGAACTGCTCTATTGACAACTTCCAAGCGATTTTGTTCAACTTGGGAAAGATCTCGCCCAGTGGAGGGTTCAGAGGCAGTGTCCATTGATCCCTTCAGTGCCACGATGTCTTCTTAGTTTGTTCCTGCTCCCCCCCCCCCAGCCAATTTACACTGCATAGTATATTACAGTTTATTTTTGGCACCCTCGGCTTAAAATGAACTCACGTATCAAAGAAGGTTAGAAATACTCCTGATGGATTCTTTTGGTTCGGTGATGCGTGTCTTATCGTGTCCTTGTTCCCTTCAGGTGAGCTTAAGCTTACGAAAGCCTTTTCGTATTGAAGGGACCAAAAGAGACTGCATAAGCTTACGATATTGATATGCAAATATCTCTTTTAAAAAGGACGAGAGAAAAAAAATGCACTTAAAAGAAACTACCAGAGGCATCCGGCGCTGCCCGGGTAAAGCCCCATGATCGTGCGTACCGGCACTGCTTGGCTGTGGGAGACAGCCCACGAAGTCCCAATTTCCCCAGTGAACTATGTTCCCCCTTGGGCGGTCCATTTCCCCAGGGATATATTCCCCCTGGACTTATTCCTGCCATAGATCTATTTTCCCACCGCCCACCAGCCACCCACCCACCCTGCCCACCCCACCCACCACCCACCCACCCACCCACCACCCACCCCACCAAGCCGTCCAGACATCCAACCCGTTGTAACTAACAATGATATGCTTGTAGAGGTTAAAAAAAAAAAAATGCAATTAACTACCATGTGTCTACCATGTTGACTATATTATTTATAATTAGTACTAATTTTGGCCATCAGGGGCGCCATTTTAGCAACTGTATTGTACACATTTAAATTTTTAGTAAAAAGTTACACCTGTCAGAGCTGTTTCGAGAATTCTATATGCATACCCCTCGATTTCCATAGAGGACGGTAAGACAGACATTCTCTCTCTCTCTCTCTCTCTCTCTCTCTCTCTCTCTCTCTCTCTCTCTCTCTGTTTTATATATATATATATATATATATATATATATATATATATATATATATATATATATATATATGTCTGTCTGTGGTTCTATCTATCAATCTATCTATCTATCCACACACACACACACACACACACACACACACACACACACACTCGGGTATATGTAAATTAGCATTATCACATCATCATAATGATCAGCAGCAGCATTCACCTGTTTTTCGCTATCACAAATGGGCAGGACACAATTCATTAATTGGAAAGTAAAAATAATATGCATGAAGTATGACAACTATCACTTAAGCATTTTTCATTGTCATCATCACCAGCATCATAATCAACAAAATCATCCTAACCATTATTAATATACCTTTTCCTGCTGTTACGTATGGTGAGTGCAGCATCCACAAGTACTTATTAATATACCTTTTCCTGCTGTTACGTATGGTGAGTGCAGCATCCACAAGTACTTATTAATATACCTTTTCCTGCTGTTACGTATGGTGAGTGCAGCATCCACAAGTACTTATTAATATACCTTTTCCTGCTGTTACGTATGGTGAGTGCAGCATCCACAAGTACTTATTAATATACCTTTTCCTGCTGTTACGTATGGTGAGTGCAGCATCCACAAGTACTTATTAATATACCTTTTCCTGCTGTTACGTATGGTGAGTGCAGCATCCACAAGTACTTATTAATATACCTTTTCCTGCTGTTACGTATGGTGAGTGCAGCATCCACAAGTACTTATTAATATACCTTTTCCCTGCTGTTACGTATGGTGAGTGCAGCATCCACAAGTACTTATTAATATACCTTTTCCTGCTGTTACGTATGGTGAGTGCAGCATCCACAAGTACTTATTAATATACCTTTTCCTGCTGTTACGTATGGTGAGTGCAGCATCCACAAGTACTTATTAATATACCTTTTCCTGCTGTTACGTATGGTGAGTGCAGCATACACAAGTACTTATTAATATACCTTTTCCTGCTGTTACGTATGGTGAGTGCAGCATCCACAAGTACTTATTAATATACCTTTTCCTGCTGTTACGTATGGTGAGTGCAGCATCCACAAGTACTTATTAATATACCTTTTCCTGCTGTTACGTATGGTGAGTGCAGCATCCACAAGTACTTATTAATATACCTTTTCCTGCTGTTACGTATGGTGAGTGCAGCATCCACAAGTACTTATTAATATACCTTTTCCTGCTGTTACGTATGGTGAGTGCAGCATCCACAAGTACTGCATTTCCAGTAAACAGGAGACAGCGATACAAGAAGTATGAAAACGCTGTAAAACAAAAGAGGAAGTCAAGCTAAGAATAGAGATAAGTGCACGAATCGAAAGGATGATGGTTATCACCCCCACCATCATCATCGCCAAAAAGTACAAAACCCACCATCATTATCAATACGTAAATACAGTACTATAAAATCAATGTTACCATCAGACTGAATCTATTACCATTATTGGCCTCCATTCATTAAGCATTTAAACTTTCAAAATACTCAGAGAAAAGGAGACAATAATATATAAAAGTAAACAGTTGCAAAATATCAGAAACCAAAGAATATTCAGGATAAAAAAGAAACAAGAGAACAGCCTCAAACGATGGAAAGAATAGCGTGAAAAAGTGAGATGGAGGAACGCCATAAAAGAGCGGAGGAAAGCGTGATTTGGAAGGCGGGAACGAGCGATGGCTAAAGGCGCAGTTCAGTCAATGGTTCCTTTATTCCCGCTCCAAACTGTGTCAAAATACAACGAAGATTTACAAAACTATTCGTCGATAACCCTTCTCCGTCAGTCTGTGTCATAATAGAACGACAGCTTGTTAAACTATTTGACAAATAATCTTGGGTCAGTATTTATTAAAGCTTTCGGTAATGATATAGCTGAGTATAAATGTTTCAAAATGCAACGAAAGTTTATTAAAATACTCGTCACTAATGAAACGTGCATGCATATAGTACAGCTGGGGTCGATAATCCTTCTCTGGACTGTATTGTAAGTAGCATAGAGGTTTCGTAGTTCCGATTTATTCTGCCTGATACACCGTAACTTTCTTCTCTATGTTTTATATATCCCTTTAACGTCAACGCAGTTCATATCAATCCACCAATACCATACAAGAGGATACTGAGGTGTAATGTGCAAAATAAATCGCTGAAGAAATAAGCGTTACATGTCAAAAGCAACTTCCAGTGCGAAACTGTCTCTTGGAAACCGTTTCACTTTCAAATGGGATCTTATTAACTAATCAGTAATGATTTACTGGACTGGACCTTTCATTTTCACCGGAATGGGATATCGCTAAGCTATTCAGTACTAAGTAAACGTGCGTATGTACTGTACCGTTGAGCTGAAAGAGATGGAATATCGCCTCATTAGCATCGGGCAATTATATTATCACTGGTTTGACCAGGTAATATCTAGTCTCTCTCTCTCTCTCTTTATAAATAAACAATTATAACATGTATAAACTATGAATAAATAAATAAGCAAATATGATATATATATATATATATATATATATATATATATATATATATATATATATATATATATATATATATATATATATATATATATATATATATATATATATATATATAGAGAGAGAGAGAGAGAGAGAGAGAGAGAGAGAGAGAGGGGAGGCGGTGGCTGAATCGGTAGATAGGTGGCCTACAGTCCTGATGGACCCAGGTTCGAATCACGGCTGGGGCAAGGAACAGTTTAAGGATTTGAATTTCATAAAAACAGACTTTCCTGATCTACCAGATGACCCGCCGACATGTCATAAAAGTACCCCCGCTAATACCAATACACCAGTCCTGTATGAGACAGCCCTAGCATGTATTCAATATGGACGGTGGGTGTTAGCGCCGAAGTGATGACATGTAGAAAGGTGTGTGGTATGTAGGAGGACTACTGGGCCTCGAGAGCAGGCTGTGAAGCCTATGCGCAGAGTCGGACACACACACACACACACACACACACACACATATATATATATATATATATATATGTGTGTGTGTGTGTGAGCTAATTTATTTATTTATATTATTCATCCATCCATCCATCCATCTGCCTGTCTGTTAATCTGTGTGTCGATCTCTTTATCTCTGTGTATTGTTATATGATTCTTGAGAAGGCGCCGTAAATTTTGAATATTTTTGGTGTCTTAAAAGAATGTTTATTAAACGTCTTCACCACACTGACTCTCAGTATCTGACACTGCACGACGTTGAAAAGTGTAGCAGTTCAAAGACGCCCCAGAGCTGGTCACGGCACAAATGGAGCCATTAATCCATGCACGGTAATAGTGTGGCACAAAGCAATTAGCGACGAGAGGCTGGGCACAGACGAGGAATTAGAGCACTTGGGGACAGAATTAGGACTGCGAGTGAGGCCATGGTCATCACATTCAGGACTTTATGGCGGCTGTACACGATGGATTTACCCGAGAACCAATTTTGCAGTCTCTTATTCGGCTGCAGCAATATTTGTTTTTAGTTCGTATCGTAAACCCATTAGGTATGGAAGTAATATATTACAAAGAAAGATTACCGCAAAGACTGTTCAGTTGCCCATTCACTCTCTCTCTCTCTCTCTCTCTCTCTCTCTCTCTCTCTCTCTCTCTCACACACACACACACACACACACACACACACACACACACACACAATGTATGTAGATGCATTCTGTATATGTAACTGTATAGATAAATATATATTTAGATATACAGATAAACAGATATGACACTTTTTTCATTGAGAATCGTCTTTACCATCTTTAGACTCTCTTCTTTTTCTATAATTTTTATTGCAAATAATTCCCCCTCCTCCTCTGATCTGCCTCCAATCTTCCTCTGCTTCTATTTTGCCTTTTCTCTCCCTCGCTTGTCCCTTTCTTTCTTCCCGTCATTTTCATCACAAATGTCTTCCCTATTCTCCCTCTTTCTGTCTCCTGTTCTTCCATCATAACCAAATCATCTTTCCTCCTCCTCCTCCTTCTCCTACTCTTCCTTTATCATCTTGTCTTTCTCCTTATTCTGGGTTTACTATTTTTATCATTCTTACTCTTAGTCTTATCCTTATCCTTACCATTCTCTTCCTCCTTCCCCTCTTCTTCCTCCTCCTCCTCCTCCTCCTCTTCCTTTAGCGAATACTCCTAATTCTCTTCTTCCTCGTACTTATCTCAGTTACTGCACATGCTTCCTGCCTTGCCATCGCTTCCTCCTCCTCCCTTGTGTTTATCCCTTTCCTTCATTTCATTCTATCCTTCTTATCGTTTTCTCCTTTATGTATTTTCTATTCCTTCTCTTCTCCTTCACAGCCTCTTCTTTCCGTCCTCTCATTTCCCTCTTCAGTTCTCTCTTCTTCCTCTCTTTTCCCTATTCCTCCTCTTCTTGCTGCCTCATCTCTTCTCTTTTTCTTCCTCTTACCGCTTCTTTTCCTTCATCACTTCTTTCATGTCATCTCCATTACTCATTCTCCTCCTCCTCCTCTCCTTCACTTCTACCCATCCCTCCTCCTCTCATTAATTTCTCCCCACTTCTTCTCCTATTCTCTTCTCTCCATCCCTCCTCCTTCTCTCCTCTTTTCCCCGTTTCTCCTCCTCCTTCTCCTCCCTACCTCCCCTCCCCCTCCCCCTCCTCCTCCCCCTCCTCCACAGCCCCCCCTCCTCCTCCCACTCCACCGCCCCCCTCCTCCTCCCGCTCCTCCACAGCCCCCCTCCTTCTCCTCTTCCTCCTCCTCTTCTTCCTCCTTTCCTCTACCCATCCCTCCTCTTCTCCCTGTCTTTTCTCCATCTCTCCTCCCCTTCATCTCTTCTCCCCATACCTCGCCTTGTTCCTCACTTCTCCCCATACCTCGTCCTCTTCCTCTTTTCTTCTCATCCCTCCTACTCTTCTCTTTCTTCTCTTCTCTCCTTCAGTCTTCTCCTTCTTCCTTTCTTCTTCTCCTGCCTTCCCCCACTTCCTTCCCTCATCTCCTCCCCACCTTCATTTCCTCTCATCTCCCCATCCTCATCTTGCTCCCCATTCTTCCTTTTATTTTTTTTCTCCTTATCCCCTCCTCCTCCTCGTCTCTTCCCCCCATCCTTCCTTTATCTTCCTTCTTCCTCCCCGTCTCTTCTCCCCATCCTTCCTCTATCTTCCTTCCTCCTCCTCGTCTCTTCTCCCCATCCTTCCTCTCTCTTCCTTCTTCCTCTCTCTAAGCATCTTAAATCAACCTTCCCTAAGCCATCCCAACTCTCCTTCAACTTTCTCATGCAAGACGCTGCCCTTATTTTCCTGCAGTTTTGCTTCTGAGACTCTTATTTACCTGCCCCGCATCCGCTTGAAGGAGGTGGAGAGTTTGAGCTGTCAGAGTATCATCATCATCATCAGTCATCATCATCATCATCATCATCAGTTATCATCATCATCAACATCATCATCATCACGAGGCAAAGTTTTCTACACTGAAGGTCGGGACGTGAGAATTCGGTGCTTATCTCAAAGTACATTGCTTGAAGAACCTAACCCGTTTTGATTCAACAGTGATGTGATCCTGCATGACACTAGTTTACATATTTGAGAGTTGAGAAGGTTAGATAAAATAATTCAACAATCCAACAGTAAAAAAAAAAAAAAAAATACAGTACCCCACAGTTTAATAACCACCAATTCTTTATTTGCTTAAGCATGAACGAGAAAAAAATTAACACTTATCAAAGTTTGAGTAAGTTCATGCCATATATACTTCACTTGACAGAGATGCATAGAACAAATTCTTGATATGGCTCGAGTAACTTGAACTGGCTGGATTTGGCTAGACTAGGCTCTAATCGAATCGTCTTGCACTCTGCCACATACATGCAAATCTTCATAACGATAGATCAGCTTCAAGTATGCCTTTAATGACAACATACATGGGAACTTTGACTAGACTGCAGTGTTTTTCAGTGCCAAGCCTTCCAAATCCCAATCATCACCACCCTCGGCCACCTTCTCCCTGTCATCATCATCATAATCCCATTTCCACTGTACTGTTCTTACTTTAACTTGGCCCAGAGTTTCGTCCTTTTGCAGCTTATTACAGGTAGGACAGTGGCAGAGAAAGACAATGCTACGGCTCTACATCCTTTCCATAGCACTTTTTCGTGACTAGAAGCATATTCAAGTGTTAAACTATTGTTACAACTCAGCGATCAGTATGGAGAGATGGCAGTTTTAGGCCAAGTTATAGTGAAGAGGGTGTAATTTAGCTCACAATCTTGAAACCTTCGGAGAGTCTGAGCCGTCTGTGCAAAATATTCACACGCAGCATCAGGCCTGTCGAACTCTCTAATGCAAGAGTTAACTGGTGCTCTCAGTCTTTCATGCACATAGTTAATTGGTAAACTTTAGAACTATCTTCCTCAGTCAGCATTTCCCACTGCCTATGACCTCCGTTTTTTCAAATGTAATGTGCCCAGCCATCTCGAAATGAAGGAATCTTGATTTTGGCTTTCTGTTGTTCAAGTTTCTTTGGAAGGAACAAATTTCGCAGGCTGTCAACCTTTGGTTTCATCTTCACGAAGAACAAAAGAATTACACTCTATAAAGGTATCAAAGCTGTGATAATTACCTGTGGGTGTCAACCCATCACATAAACCATTCAGTGTCCCAACAGGGGGGCTGGAGTTGGGACCAGGCTACTTACTCCATATATTTAAAAGACAAAGTCACCAGTCCCCCATTCCTGAGCAGCGTTATTTGAACAATATACCTCCAGCACCCCTTGGACTTCAACTCTAATGGCCCACATCTGGTTGGAGCACCTTAACTCACTAGACCACCATTCGTCCATTTGCTGGTTATATGGTTGTCTCCTTAATTTGTTTCCTTGAGCACAGAAAGCCATCTACCTTGTCGTTCACCCTAGAGCCACCACGAGATTATTTTTTGTGAGTCCAACTCTGGGGATAGACTTCACAGCCCCTTCCATGAAGTGCAGCATTTCTACGTACCTCATACCTCCACATGTCGTCATTTCTGCGTTAACACCCACCGTGCACATTCAATATGTGCTAAACTGTTTTGTACAGGACTGGTGTGTTGGTTTTAGTGTGGGTGTTTTTACGACATGTCGGCGGATCTTATGGTAGATTAATGAAGTCTGCTTGGACGAAATTCAGATCCTTAAACTATTTCCTGTCCCAGCCGCGATTCGAACCTGTGTCCGCTGGGATTGCGGGTCACCTCTCTGCCGTCCCTGTCACCGTCTACTCCACGTGTAAGTGGATGGCAGGCGCTGCTACCCATCGTACATATTAAATTTCATTTACAGTATTACACAAATGGAGAGGTGCGGAACATGCAGGAAGTGTTACGGTCCAGGAAAATGGGCAAGTGTGTACATTTGCCAGCACACTTTCAGCGGCGGCGGGATAAGAGAAGTCAGGAAGCTAAAAGGGTCTTTCCTCTCTTTACTTTCCTGGCTCATGGAAAATGTTTGCGCCAGGCATTTGTCAAGAGTTTTACGATACAGTTTTTGATGTCCTTCGAGTCCAAATGTGCAACATCGCCCTACCTTTTGGACTTTCTGTAGCCAACACTCTCAGTAGCTGCTGTCATGTCTTCAAGTAAAAAGGCACTCTTCATCAAAATATTGGCTTCTAGAATTTGTTAACAACTTTTATTTTTTTTTTTTCTGTCCTCCAACACTACCCTACTTCCTGAATTTTGCTTGTATAATCTGGCCAGTTCAACCACACATACATGAGAGAATCTACAGTTATATTCTTGCCAAAATGCTGTATCTTATAATGTTCTTCGACACGAACATTGCTGTTTTCTGTCTATAAGCACTACCTTAGTTGGATGATCAATGCCTGGCACAATCGAATCGGTAGCTATACACCCTTATAGCAAGTCAATAGTGTTCTACCCAAAACTCTCTTAAAGGGCCTTTATGACACTTCTTTTAATGTTTCCTTTATGAGAATGTACAGTCATGGACAAATGTTTACTTTCTCCTCCAGTTCATCTACTTCACACTCAAGACATGTCCATTACCTTCTTCCCTGAAGAATGACATCAAAGATAATTATCAATGGTCAGGGGGACATACCAGGCCTCTCCTAACTTGGGAATATTACTTATCAAAGGAAAGTGACAAGTCGAAAAGGTGAAATATTAGGCGAACTTTTATATCTGTGGGTAGAGAAACCTACCAGACCTCTCTCACCTTAGGAGTACTGTGCAAACCAAAAAAGGAGAGTGATAGTAAAGGAGGTGTTTTGGCGAACTCTGGTATATACAAGCAAGGATACTAAGCCTCTATCACCTTAGAAATATTAGCCAACATAGGAAAGTGAAAAGTAAAAGAGGTAAAATATCAAGCAAACATTTGCATCCGTGTCATTGAAACATCTAGGTTCTCTCTCAGCTTAGGAATATTGTTACGTCCTCGTCCCACACTGCCACAGGCTCCAACAGCAGTAGTTCAGTATAAGAAGGACGTTGCCCAGCGAGTTGTTCTTCCTATGGTCAGCCTTTCAGTGTACAACACACAAGATCAGCTCAGGCGTTGTAAATAAATACTGGCTGCTTAAGTTCGCTGTCTATATATTCTAAATAATTTTCTCAGAGCTA
This sequence comes from Coenobita brevimanus, assembly GCF_032717465.1. Lineage (NCBI taxonomy): Eukaryota > Metazoa > Arthropoda > Malacostraca > Decapoda > Coenobitidae > Coenobita > Coenobita brevimanus. The sequence continues at coordinate 7,375,748 of NC_137013.1, forward strand.
GCCACCTTCACTTCACTGTTTTCACAAGTACCGGAGCTATAAAGTCTTCACTAACTGCATTGACACTGAACTGACACTGAACTATACTCAAATTGAACTAAAACCACACTGACTGCCCTAGTTTTTTTTTTTTTTTTTTTTTTTTTTTTCTGGCCTATCGACCATTGGGGCCAAAGCCCCTGGTCATTAAGGCCGTATATATATATATATATATATATATATATATATATATATATATATATATATCGACCGCTCTAGATTTTTTTTTTTCCCCTATCGACCATTGGGGCCGGAGCCCCTGGACATTAAGGAAAATATATATATATATATATATATATATATATATATATATATATATATATATATATATATATATTCATACACACATCCATGCATATGAACATACACACTTTCATGCACACACACACACACATATATATATATATATATATATATATATATATATATATATATATATATATATATATATATATATATATATATATATATATATAATGATTTTTATTGTATTATTTTTTTATTTTTATTTTTTTATTTTTTTTATTTTTAACCTTATATTACTTATAAACAAAAATATCTAATCTAAAGACCCTAAAACTAACCACCTAACAGACAAATCGCTAATCTATACTAAATCCTAAGAGACAAATAACTAGACCTACACTAATGGTAAAAAAGCCTCGACCAAGCTTTCATTTTTTTTTTTTTTTCAGGCCTATCGACCATTGGGGCCAAAGCCCCTGGTCATTAAGGCCGTATATATATATATATATATATATATATATATATACATAAATACACTCACACACGCTTTCATGCATATATACAGACACACTTTCATGCACACGTGCACACATATATATATATATATATATATATATATATATATATATATATATAGCGGGAAAATTTGAGAATAGTCGGGAATACTCCAGCACTACCTAACTAGCAAACCCCGATTCTCAACAATATTAATTAACGAAAGGAGAAGCAGAAGAGCTTAAACATTATACCTACTTTTTTCCCGACTGTATAACTGATCTTCCTCTTAATATTCTCAGGCTAATATGACACGCTCAGCAAAATAATATCGTTTGGCTTTCGCTGGAATTAAATATTAGCGTTGTTCCGACGAAGAGAGGGTTAATGGTGACAATAAAAATATCCATGATCTTGTGCCTCATTCTCAGTTGAATAAAATCGTCTGGCATCAGCTGGTGTAGAGTACTGGCGTTGTTCCAACCATGAGACGATTAATACGTGACACAAATAATTACCTAAGAATATGAGACATGGCGAAGGGTTGCTTTTTGCAACAGCATAGGTGTCAATAAATTTAGACATAACTGATGAAAAGCATATTTAGCATATCCTGTTAAAAAGTGCAAGTGACAATTTTGCCATATGTTTTCATGCCTGCTTTGGAATTAAAACAAAAACATTCGCGGGCCGAATGCTAATCGCCCTCCGAAATATGATGTTAGCTAAGGTCCAAGGTACTGTACTGTACCTAGAAACCAAATGTGAAGAAAACTCTCAAGACTCAACGTAACTCAATCATCTCGTTTCACAAAAAGCCAATCCAGATTTTAAAAATATGTGGCGACTGACATTCGGTCGTCTTTGATCAAATCCTCACCAAAAGTAAAAGACTTCTGCACATCCACTTAGTTGATATTTTAAAAAGGTTTGATGAAAATTCGTTAAAAGCTTTTCGAGATATTTTGGCAAAACACACACACACACACACACACATTTATATATATATGTATATACATACACCATATATATATATATATATATATATATATATATATATATATATATATATATATATATATATATATATATTCTGACATCCACTAGGAAAAAAAAAACACGAAATATTCGAAACGCTGAAGATGTGAATACACGAAAGCGTTCGGAATATACCGTGTTTCCTTTTCCTTGAGGATATCAGTATATATATATATATATATCATCATCAGCCGTTTGAGTGTCCACTGCAGGACCGGCCTATCCCGACCGAGGTCGGGACGATACAGCCAATATATCTCTACCGAGTGGCTGAGGCTGTCTGGTAGAGATTGTATGTAGGGTGAGAAGTGCTTGTAAGTGTAATTGTAGTGGCTTTGGATGTGTGTGTAGGCTGTGAACCAAGTGTAATCGGCCCGCTCAAGCCGACTGGGTGCAAGCATACTTCATAGTATGCGACACTGGTTCAACCACAGCACCCCTTGTGGCCCCCAATGCAGTACGTGGCCGGGTGAACACTCCCAAAGTTTATTACCCCGGCGGGGCGCGAACCCTGGTTCACCCGTGTAGGTAACGCACACTGTACCACTGTACCACAGAGGCTCCATTATATATATATATATATATATATATATATATATATATATATATATATATATATGTGTGTGTGTGTGTGTGTGTGTGTGTGTGTGTGTGTGTGTGTGCTTGAATATTTATCTACCTATCTGTCCATTGCTAGACACCTTAATCTCATATGGGGTGACCACAAACAAATCATCTCCATGTGGCCCTGCCTCCCTCGATATCACTGCCCTCCACTCAGCACACAGTCCCCTCTCTCATAACCTCTCAACTCCATCCCTTCACCTCATCCTCTACCTCCCCCTCCCTCTCGCCCCCTCCACCTCACTCACACACACTTTCCTTGTTAGTCTCTCGCTCTCCATCCTTTCCACAAGGCCAAACCACCTCAGTGTATTTCTCTTAACATTATCTGTCGCATCCACATCAACACCACAACTCTCCTTCACTTCCTCTTTTGTCAGTATGTCTATCCTTGTAACTCCACATGTTCCTCTCAAATAACTCGTTTCCATTGTTCTCAGTCTTGACTTGTGTCCTTCCAACAAGATCCAAGCTTCACTTCCATACCTCAGAGTTGATATCACAGTACTATCATTCAGCGATTTTTTTTTTTTTTACTTCCATGCTCATTTCCCTATTTCTTACCACTTCTTTCAGATAACCGGCAACCTTTCTTCCCTGTTGTACTATTTCATGCACTTCACCCTCCAAACATCTATCCTTACTCATCACATTACCCAAGTACTTAAATGCACTCACATATTCCTTTTCCTTAGCATCCAACCTCACTGTGCATTCAGTGACTTCATTTCTTTCGAAGACCATAAGTTTGCTCTTCCCTACATTCACCTTTAGTTTCCGTTTCTTACACACTCTCCCAAACTCATTCACCAAGCATTGCAGTTCCCTTTCGTCTTCACTTAACAATACAGTATCATCTGCAAACAACAATACAGGAAGTTCCAAACTCTGCCTTCTCTCATTAGGGTCAGCCCAACATCCACTGCCCTACCTTGTACCTCTTTTATAATCCCATCCATATGCAGATTGAAAAAGCATGAAGTTATGACATATCCCTGTTTCAATCCAACATTCAGATAGAAAAATTTCACTCAGTTCACTATCCACACGCATTGCAGCCTTAGCACTCTCATACATACTCTTCACAGCATTAAACAGCTTCCCATTTACTCCATATATTCTTAACATTTTCCACATCCTTGTATATCCATTTTGTCATATACTTTCTCGAAATTCATGAAGGCCGCATACAACTTCTTTCCGTTCTCTAGAAACCTTTCCACTAAAGACCTAAGAACGAATATCTGATCTACAGAACCTCTTCCCTTCCTAAAACCTCCCTGTTCTTCTCTAACAAATTCCTCTGTTATTCCCCAACTGTATCATTAAGTATCGTACCATGAACTTTTCATATTACATTAAGGAGACAAATATCCCTGTGATTACCACACACTTCTTTTTCCCTTTTTCATTTGTATAGGGGAATAATTATACCTGACTTCCAATCCTCCGGGACTGTACCTTCCTCCCAGGCCAATCAGCACATCTTCCATATCCATTCTACTACTATCTCTTCCCCATGTTTCAGCATTTCACCACACACTTCATCAATTCCTAGGGTTTTCCGCAATTTGGCTTTCTTCATTGCTTCCACTACTTTCATCTTATTGATCTCTTCCTCCCTTCTCACCTCCCTCCTGTTTCCCGCTACTTATACTCGCATGACTTTCGTCTTTTGTTTAACGATTCTCTAGTGTTCTTTCCATTTGCTCACTTTTCCCCCCTTCTCCACTATCAGTCTACCATTTTTGTCTTTCACTCCACTACTAACATCTTTATCATCCTTTCTAACTCTCTTTACCCCCTTCCAGAAAAGTTTATTACATTCCCTTCACTTTACGCTCAAATTCCTTTCAAGTTCCTCATCCACTCTCTTCTTACTCTCTTACTAATCATTTAATCTTTGTCTTCCTCTTTACATACAATTTTCTCTTTCATTTCTCAACTCCCTCTATGCCTCTGCTTCTTATCCACTCACTATATGGTTTCTTCTTTTGCGTCACACCTCGTCTCACCTCTTCATTCCACCATTCTATTCCTTGCACCCCCTTCTACCTTCTCTTCACCCCACACACCACCTCACATGCTGCACAAATTTCCTCTGCGAATATTTTCCCTCCTGTTACAACTTTTCTACTTTCTTTGTATGGACTACTTTCTTCTCCCATTCTCTCCTTCTATTCATCCATCGCATTTGTACCTTGACTTTCACCGCCATTAAGTGGTGGTCTGAGGGTCCACGCCTCCAACATCTGTATGCTCTTGCATCCATCACATACCTTCTCATTCTGTCATCCACATACACATAATCAATCATCGCCTTCCACTTATTCAGTTCACCACCCACCCTTCTCATCACACTCCACGTACAGTATACCTGTGGATCATAATGTGCCTAAAGAGGGTATTGCCTATCACCAACCCTCTTCCTGCACCTCCCCTCACAAATGTTCACTAGAGCACTGCCATTCTCATCCACTTTACAGGCACACCCTGCTCACCAACTACTCCATCCACCTTCACATTCCCTACTCTTCCATTCATGTCTCCAATCAAGAACACTCTCTCACTCCTCTCAAATTTATCTATGCATGCTTCCACATTTGCCTAGAACTCTTCTTTCACTCTGCTAGCACGTCTTCTGTTGGTGCATATTCACGAAAAATCGTCCACGTTTGTAATCCAACTTTCAATCGTACACAATTCTTGAACCAACTGATCCATACTCTCATATATTCTCGTTCCATCTCTTGCACACAACAGTACATACACCCTCCTTCGCCCTCTCCTTCTTACCTACTCCTGCACATATACCCCATCCATACTTCCACTCTCTCACACTCTCACCTCACCATTTAGTCTCGGTCAATCCACATATGTACACTTTTGCACCCTCAAGCACCTGGACAATCTCTCTCTTTCACCTCATCATTCGTATCCCTTATATTCCATGTTGAAATCCGTACCACGTTCTTGGTCGTCACCTGTTGGTCTGTCCTGGTGCGAGGCATTTTGTTTGTCTTTTTAGTTAGTTGTTTTCCGGGGAGGGGCACTAACCCTCCGCCAACCCACTTGTTTACACGCAGGGAACACGTGTTCATTGGTTATAAGGTAACCACTCAGCGTATTAAATGATTTCCTGGTTTACAGGATATCATTTTGCTTGTCACTCAATGTAGAGTTATCCTGGAATTGAGTATCGCTACACTCAGTGGATGATTGGCGCCCCTGCTATCTATCTATTTATCTATATCTATCTATCTATCTATATAGTATATATATTCATTCATTCATTGCCAGACGCCATGTATCCCAAACGGGGTGGCCAAGGGCTTAGAGTTAATTGTTTTACAGGGAGGGGCACTAATCCTCCACCAACCCCACTTGACACGTAGGGATGCCAACAGCATCTGGTGTTCCCAGGCGGTCACCCATCCAAGTACTAACCAGACCCAACGTTGCTTAACTTCGCTGATCGGACGGGAACCGGTGTCTATACAGTATATATATTCATTCATTCATTGCCAGACGCCATGTATCCCAAACGGGGTGGCCAAGGGCTTAGAGTTAATTGTTTTACAGGGAGGGGCACTAATCCTCCACCAACCCCACTTGACACGTAGGGATGCCAACAGCATCTGGTGTTCCCAGGCGGTCACCCATCCAAGTACTAACCAGACCCAACGTTGCTTAACTTCGCTGATCGGACGGGAAGCGGTGTACTCAACGTGTTATATATATATATATATATATATATATATATATCTTTCGCAGAGAGAATATATATATATATATATATATATATATATATATATATATATATATATATATATAATATACAGTAATATAGCTTTCGCAGAGAGAAAACAAAGATATGTTTGAATACCCACAGAGTAAGTGATAAAAAATTCAATACACTGAGTCGCTGCTGTTAATAGCAAGTCTTGCAATATTCAATTATATTCCAGTTTGTAGAAGAAAATAAATAGATCTGAGCCAAGTTTATCAATGAAGCATTGATATATTTATTGGCGGCAGTGGCAATGTATCTAGCTATTTATATATGACACTTTTCTTTTCAAGGAAAAGGAAAACAAAATTGCCATAGTTCTGAAAAAGGGTCATGGAAATTGGAACTGTTGCACAACTAGTGTGATGAATATCTGAATTTGAAAATCGGCCTGATGGCCCGTTCTCTAAGGTGTCATCGATCCGAAGGGGCTCATGAATACTTTCTAACCCTTTCACTACCAGAGGCAACCAGTATTCAGAGTAAAATCGTCTGGAGGTAAATGATATTTAATGAGATTCTCTCTCTCTCTCTCTCTCTCTCTCTCTCAGAAACATTATTTCCTCTGGTGTGTGCTACGCAGCTTTTGTGTTGTGCTGAAAGGACAGTATGTGTGTGTGTGTGTGTGTGTGTGTGTGTGTGTGTGTGTGTAACCTTGGTGTTGTGTTGAAAGGACATTGTGTGTGTGGAGGGGGCGTGTGTGAGTGAATGCGTGTGTGTAAAGAGAGAGAGAGAGAGAGAGAGAGAGAGAGAGAGAGAGAGAGAGAGAGAGAGAGAGAGAGAGAGAGAGAGAGAGAGCAAAGAAACACAAATGTAAGAGCTACAAGATAAACTATAACAGGGAGTCAGCCAGCCAGCCAGTGTGAGATGAAAACACCGTCAGTGCTGAGAGAGGAGGAAAAGTAACTCAGGCGAAAAGACAGAGGCAGATGAAAGTGACAGAAAGAAGCAGAAGAGCAAAAAGCATTGTATGACGGTCCTCTGAGACGCCCAGACGCCAGAAATGCTCTTACGAATTTGTTTACTTTTTGTTCTATTAGAGAGAGAGAGAGAGAGAGAGAGAGAGAGAGAGAGAGAGAGAGAGAGAGAGAGACGGGACGCGGTTGATGAGTCTGAATTGAAAAAGCATTGAGAAAGTATTTGTCAGATGTGAATTTTTGTTACTTTACTCCTTATCTTTGCTTCTTTATTTTTTGTTTCTTACCTTTTACAAGGTTTCAATTTTTTGTGTCTCCTTGTTCCAGTTTCTGAGCCTTTCCGTTACGTTTATAACTGGTAAATAAAAGTGACTATGATGACTGATGTGTTAGGGCGCTTTCACACTATCTGGCTTCTCTCCGTTCACTGCTCCCTGCCGTGAAGGTAACGGGTCGCACCGTGCCTAGACACCTTTCAAATTACTCTAGTTCTGTCTGTGAGTACCCAGCAAGAAATCGATGAATCGCTGGCAGAGTCTGAAAACCCTTTACGTCTTATATCTTAAAAAAAAAAAAAAGAAAGAAAGAAAAAAAAAGGCAAGAGTGCCGAGTCCAATGGATAAACCCAATCAACCAACACAGGGACAAGTGGGAACATTTGCAACAATTTTAAGAACTAATAAGAGGTGATATAAAAATTTTAAAACTGTTTTCGAATCATTCAGACTGGAACTTGAGTCTCCCGAAATTGCCCCACTTAAAATACAGACAAGATACGTAAAATCCATCCTGGACAATTTACCTACCAACAAAGCTCTAGGCGCAGATGGAATTCCGCCAATTGTTTTGAAAAAGTGTTCCCCTGAAGCCTCTGTTCTAGCTAAATTATTCAGACTATGCATACGTACTTCTCTATTCCCAAATTCATGGAAAGAAGCCAATATCCACCCAGTTCCGAAGAAAGGAAGTTCGTCTGACTCCTCCAATTACAGACCAATAGCTGTCACATCTTCTCTTGGTAAGGTATTTGAAACTTTAATTAATATGCACATTGTTAAACATCTTGAGTCCAACAACTTAATTAGTGATAGACAATATGGGCCACGAAAGATCCACCATTGACATACTCAGTCTCTTAACTCATACCATCCATCAATCAATTGATCTTTTTGGAGAAACTCATGCAGTAGCTCACGATATCTCTAAAGCTTTCGACAGAGTATGGCACCGTTCCCTGCTGTCCAAACTCCCTTGCTATGGACTAACGTCTTTTGTTCCTTTGATTTCTTCATATCTTAGTGACAGGAAAATAAGAGTAAAAGTAAATGATGTATATTCCAGTTTCCACTCAATTAACGCTGGCGTGCAGCAGGGATCAGTTCTGGCGCCAACCCTATTTCTGGTTCATATTAATGATCTCTTCTCTGTCACCCACAATCACATTCACTCATATGCAGATGACTCAACACTACATAGTTCATTCACACTCAGACATCCATTTACAAAGTCTAATATCTCCACCTTTCAACTCAGTAGAGCCATCTCCATAAATCAAGATCTATCTACAATCAGTGAATGGGGACAAAACAACCTTGTCTCTTTTAATGCTAGTAAAACTAAATATATACAGTTTACTAATAGACAGATATTGCCAGATTCGCACGTTACCTTCAGTGCTACTAATATTCCCATCTCCAAAAGTATTGAAATTCTTGGCGTCTCACTTAACAGTGCCCTCAGCTGGACCTCTCATGTCAGATCACTTGCTAAAACCGCCTCAGAGAAACTTGGATTATTGTACAGAGTCCGTAACTTCTTCGCAAATGAGCAGTTAGCTATAATTTATAAGAGTCATGTGCGCTCTCAGCTTGAATATTGCTCACCCTTGTGGAATGGTTGTGGAGAGGTTGCATTAAGACAACTAGACAAAATTCAGAACAAAGCTGTTAGAATCATTGACAACCCTGTCATTATATATAAACTACCTCCCCTGCAAGTAAGAAGGAATGTTGCCTCCCTTGCATTATTTTACAGATATTTTTTTGGCAAATGCTCAGACGAAGTTGCACCCATGGTGCCACCTCTCCATGCCTTCCCTCGTGCTACGCGGGTATCTGGTAGCGCTCATGACTGGAATGTCACTCAACCATATTGCAGAACTTCTGCCTATCAGAATTCTTTCATTCCCCGAACTGCATCTCTCTGGAACTCGCTTCCCCAGAGTTGTTTCCCTTCAAATTTCAACCCACAACTGTTCAAGTCTAACTGTTACAGATATAGAGGACACCAGTAATCTGGTGTATGGATTATTTTTTGTTTACTCATTTGTTTTTCCTTCCTCCGTTCTGTTATTTATTAAAAAAAAAAAAAATTGTCCTTTAACACTGGCCCTGCTCAACGACAAATATTAGATGATCTGTCTAATTCATCACTTGCCATACTGACGTAAAATAAGTCACTTCAATGCAGTTTTTCACACGATTACTAACAGGTCGATTTACGAGTATTAGCTGTGCATAGACGCGGCAGACTGCTGTGTAGTATGAAGACTGACAAGTACAGCCTACCGACCCAGTGGGGCGCCGTACGTGCATCCTGCGCCGTGACGGTAGATTCGCCGTGACCGTGCCGTGTGAAGCCCTAAATAATCACGAAGCTTCAATCGACTGCAAGTCACGGCGCCGTGCTGTGAACGGCCACGGCAAAAAACCGGATAGTGTGAAGGCAGCCTTAGACTGATATCTGTCGACTTCACGAAGGTTGATTACAGAAAGATTAATTTTTCCTGTCAGAACGCTGGAAAACACAGCCCAAAACACTCAGTGTCCAGGTTCTTGCAACATGGGCAAGAGGAAGCTAACTATGTCCAGCAGTCTAACCTGTCCAAGAATTAAACTCTGGTTATTCTGAAGGGAGAAACCCGTACTGTACACAGGAAAAATCATCAAACACATAGCCCATATGCCGGGAATCGAACCCGGGACTCTCAGGTGTGAGCCAGGCAGCATACCAGTACACCACGACCAGGGAAAAGTTATATCATTTTGTCACAATCTTGTAACGAATGTTCCTCCGACTCCCAGCTGTGAGCCCGATAGGAAGAGACAACCCCCTGGCACTCGGGCAAGTAGATTTCTGGTTATTTTATCTGCGAGCGGTATGTGCTACCAAATTCACCACCACCCTCCCCAGCCCAGTTGTGATGATGATGATGATGATGATGATGATGATAGTAAAACCACTGGAAATGACGATGGTGATGATGATGCTAGTGATTATAATGAAAATGTTGGTGATGACAGTGGTGATAACGGTGATGATGATGAACGTTTTCTTCCTTTCACATTTCCGCTCCTGATCCTTGGTTTGACAGAGGCGTCTTCTGGCAGCGTTTATAAACAGCCATCACGACAAGCTGTTTGTCAATAATTCTCACGACAGCCACGCCAAAATGCGGTACGTCTTTTCCCCAGATTTTCGTCCGCTTCAGCTTCTTATTTGTCTGTGTGTCTGTCTTTCTGTCTGTTTGCATTTTTGTCTGTTTATGTATCAGTCTATCTGTCGATCTATGACGATTTTTTTTTTCTCTCTCTCTATCCATCTGTCGGTCGGTCTGTCAACCTATCTGCCTATCTATCTGTCAGTCTGTCTGTCTCCACTTACGATTTTTCTGTACTTGGTAATTTACTTCTCATGGCACTTATTACCCCAGCAGGGTCGTGGGGTCCCCGAAGTTTGGCCACCCATTTCAGACACTAAGTCTAGAGTGATCAGCCGATCTCCCCCAAACGGCACTATATGAGCAATAAACCCCAGTCACGTCTTGGATTTAAACCCTTTATGAGCCAAATCGTTTGTAACGCCTTAGCCCACTATACCAGCAGGAATTGATTTGCTGGTCATATAATTACCACCCAACGTCGTATGCAACAGGTGAACTCTGGAACTGTCTTCCTCTATATTTCCCTCTGTCTATGACCCCCAGTCTTTCTCACGCAGTGTGTCCCGCATCTCGAAATGAATGGTTCTTGAAATTGGTTTATTTTTATTCCGTCCTTCTTGTAATGAACAATTTTACAGGCTTTTAGCCTGGGTTCTTTCGTCTTTGTATTAAAATATATTTCCTGGGCTAAAAGACACCCTTTTTCTTCTCATTCATTGTACTGTTTCCTGAAGGTAGCGCTACATCACATGATTGGACGGTTTCCGCCTCAACCTACCAACTCTGGATACATATAGCGCCACACATCAACATTTTTACCAATAATCCTCCACCAGACGCGCCAAAATGCGATAGAAAGTTGCCCAGTTTTTCGGCCGTGACTCGGATGCTTTAGTGTCAAAATTGCGAGACTGCAATGGTGAAGCTCGTGAAAATATGCGTCTTTTGATGTCAGAACATTGTGTCCTTCTGGGACGGAAAAAGGAAAAAAAAAAAAAAAAAACATCAACCCCTTCGCCACGACGACGTATTTCGTGTTTCATTCTAGCTTATTCCAGACCGTTTTATTCAACATGGGAAAGGCCTCCCGAAGTGAAAGGGTTAATGAAGGCTTTATCTCGCCCCTCTTCTCGGAAACTAACTGAAATAGATTGGTGCAGAAAGAAAAGAATTATTGTACTGTACAATATCATAGCAACAGCAGGAACAAAGTCAAAGTAGTAGTATAATAATATAATAGTAGTAGTAGTAGTAGTAGTAGTTGTAGTAGTAGTAGTAGTAATAGTAGTAGTAGTTGTAGTAGTAGTAGTAGTAGTAGTAGTTGAGAGGTCTATGAGGGAGGGGGAAGTGAGTTGGGGGGAGGGCAGTCAAATGGTGGGTGACAAAGCGACTTGGAGGCTTTTTGTCTGCGGCCATCCTTCGTGGGATTAGGGCGTCTGGCCACAGACAGATATATAGATAGATAATTATGCAAAACCTCAAGCTCAACCGAGGATGAACCCACTGGGGTGCAGGGCGAAGTTGTCCTCTTCCCCAAGTCACCATCCTCCTTTTGGGGATTAGAGAGGGGACGAGGGGACGTTTCCATAGCCAGGCAGTTCCACCTCCCGGTCATATCAGTGCCATCACGTGAAGGCGCCCCTCTCCAGCACCGACGTAATGGTATGTAGGGTCTGATATTTACTTTGTGGTTCCTACAATTCAGGTTTTGGCAGACCCATGGAGGTGCTTTACATAAGAATGGGATAGAGAGTTTAGTTATGCTAAGTTACGACCACGACCTGTAACTATAACAGAATGGACTACCTCAGATGTTGGAAGAGTTACGGGTGGACCACACACACACACACACACACACACACACACACACACACCGGGGGGGGGGATGGGCTTTATTTGACTTGGACATAGAAGAACCTTAGCCTCTCTTTGTCTCTGTCATGGATTACTGTTATTAGGAGCGTTGAAATGTCGCATCTTATGCCTTCAGGGAATTGCATTTTTTCCCTGTCGCAGCAAGGAGGCAGACTGGGATAATTTAGGGAATTTTGTGGCATAAAGAACACACCAAAGGGACGGTAAGAACTTTTGCTTGAGAAGTTTGTTGATATCATCCACCATTTTTACTTATGATCTGCATAAAGTTCGCATTACAGATACGGGTATAGGATTATGGAATTAGATGTGTATAATATATGTTTGCTATAATTTGCCTGTCCCTCTGTGCCATATGTGCGGATATGGTGGCTTGATACAGGTACGCATTCGACATTCGGTTTTCGGATTTTTTGTTTTTGAGGGGTGAGGGTTTAAAACGCACTAAATGGTACATAGCATATTCTGCTTTTGGAGGATGTTGATGTCTATTACTTTTTTGTTTGCTGCTCTACAGTGTTTACATTACAAACAGACTGATAGACGGACGGACATACAAAAAAAAATGATAATTTGGTTTTACGCCACTTATCCCCGAAGGGTTAAGGCGCTGCCTCTGGGTAGAGGACTTTTGGACTGGAGCGTGTAGCATTTTATGACCGGATGCCCTTCCTGATGTCTACCAATGACCCTTGGGTGGATTCGATCCTTCGATCCTTCGGTCAGAGCGAAGCGCTCTAACCCACTGAGCCACGGCTGCTTCAAGACACGAAAATAGGATTATAAGAGCACCGTAGATTTAAGTATATATACATGCTAAAAATATATATCCTGCTTTGAGCTGCTCGTCTGGCATATTTCGGCTCTTCTGGAACGATACAAGTGTGCGTTCAACTTTTTCCTAAAATATTTTGGCCAAAAGCACACTCCAAACAGTCAGTAACAACTTTTGCTTTTGAAGACTGTCGATATCCCTTACTGTTTTTGAGTCATGCTCCCTCAGAATTAGCAATGCAGACGGACTGACGCGAACTTAGGATTATGGAATGAGATGAAAGTCGGATTGTATGTAATGTATTGCCCTGCCCCTCTGTCATTTTTACGGTTATTCTGGCTTGACCTAGGTACGTAGTGGATTTTTCCATTTTTGCTCCGTGCCACACTCCTGAAGGATCTTTTTTTTTTTTTTTTTAATGCGAGGAGGAAGGAACCAAAGTCCACGGGCCCGCAATTATTGTTCCTTCCAAGAGAAAAACAAAATACAAGAGAGAGCCAAATTCAAGATCAGATCATTTCGAGATGCCTGGACACACTGCGTTTGAAAGACTGGAGATCATAGGAAGCAGGAAATACAGACAGAGGGAGACAGTTCCAGAGTTGACCTGTTGCATAAATCTTTTGCTTTTGGAGTCTGTTTATCTCGTACCATTTGTGCGTGATGCTCCGCACACACGGCTATTCTGGCACGACGCAGATACGCGGTCGACTTCTCCTGATATTTATTTTTTTCCTACAGCAAATTGTAAGTAGCCCTTAACAACATTTGTTTTAAAGTTTGTTGAAGTCCCTTACTGTTTGTGCGTGATGCTCCACACAAACTTCTCATTACAGACAGACAAATATACCGTTGATTAATAAATCCATGGACAAATAGATCGATAGAAAGAGAAACAGTGATATATATATATATATATATATATATATATATATATATATATATATATATATATATATATATATATATATATATATATATATATATATATATATATATAACTCTCTAGCTTTCCCAGTATAGGCGATAAAAATATGTCAGTCCCTCAAAATGTGGGACATGTGTAATATTTTGTCGTGATTGTTTTTCGTTTTTATTTGTGGATTTTTTTTTTTTTTTTTTTTTTTTTTTTGAATTCGAACGCAGTCAGCAGCCATAATGGAAGGCCAGATATGTTCCATCATCATCACGTACTTCAAAAAGCATAAATAATTCGGGGTCTGCATCACACTTTTTTATTTCAGGATTATGCAAACGACCCTCAGTATTATATGAGTAAAATTGGCTGACGGAATAAATTATACTAGTGTTTTTCCCACCATGAGAGGGTCAAGCGAAGTATGTATTTCAAAACACTAAATTTTTCCGTAATATTTATTCTGTGTATGGAAGGAAGAAGCACACCACCTGTAGACATGCCAATGAAGCTTTAATGGAAAAAAAAATCTGCTATATACTGCGGACTTAATGATGGCAGGATTAACACAGCCTCCCACGTCTCACTTTCAGTTCAGTAAATCGTCTGGCCTCAGCTGGAACAGAATACAAGAGCTGCCTCGATCATGAATAGGGTAGCATAAAAGAACGCCAGACATGCCAGTTAGAGCGAGAAATTTTTACTCCGATGATTTTGTTCGTGTAATGTATAGCAAGAAAAGGTAAAAGTAATTTTTCACAATGGTCAGCCTACCTGAGAAACGAGACAGCCTTTTGAAGCGTCCTTTAATTTCAAGTAAGGCGGTTATGGTTTTTGTTTTTTTGGGGAAATGAAAATTTCCCAGGTAATTTTGTCACCTTCTCCCTCCCCTCTAGTCGTGAACCCCTTTATGATTACGTATGTGTGCATTATTCTTGCTACAACCAGACGATTTTATTCAGCCTAAGATGGACATTTCGAGCTGGACGGGTCACTTTTTAAATCATTTCGCTACAAGACGTCTTCCTTGACTTGAGTAAGATCTTTTTACTATCAAGAATGAAATGAAGAATACATCATCGTTGTGAAGGGGCTCAGTTCCAGTCAGCCTGTTTTCTGCTGTATGTTCTTGGGACACTACAGGTGGATCAGTGGCCTAAATAGCGGTTCACTTAAAACTCACCTATCGTATCCTATGTGTTGTGGAGACGGATCATTCTGCTGTTGTGGGCGTTGGTGTGGCAGTGGACGTAAGGTCTTTGGTTTTGAAATGCACCAAAGCAGGGAGAGACAGTGGTAATGTCCCCTCAACACAAGAGAAATTCCTCGGCGGAGTGGAAAGGTATCGTTATAATTATGTGGCCCATCTTGTATGCCAATTTTCCTAGTGATCTTGTCCCTCACTTCCCTGGGATCGGAAAGTCAGGGCTTCTCATCGTTAGACTTTCAGCTGTGTCCTAGGTGCAATAGCAAGCTTCGTAGTGCTTATTCCTTGGCGATTTAGTTTGCTTACCCTGTCTATCTATCTAGAGCCAGACACCTTAATCCCGAAAGAGGTCGCCACAAACGACTCTCCATCATGTCACCCTCTCCCATTACGTCTTTATGTGATTCACTTGTTGGTTATTCAAATGGTTCTAATATCGGCACAGTTTGTATCACTGACATATAAGTAGATATTAAAGTGCATGAAACTAAATTAATCGCTGAGAAAAAGTTGCAACGAAATCTTTCAAGCCAATTAGCATACGATCCTGACCGCTTTCATGCCGGCACCTGAGGATCTGTGATTCTCTTCCTTGTTCATGACAGTCGTAGCTCAGAGCATGGCGGACAGGACAGGCGGACAGGGAGGCAGGCAGGGAGAGGAAGGCACCAGGTAAATTGATGCGTTGTGGACTTTGCTTCTAGTTGAGCTGTGAAAAGGTAGGTCATGTGTCCTTGAAGATTCATGTAATGTGCTTAGAGCGTACCAGTCATAGTGATTACTTTGTAGGCGTGTTATTCTTGTGAAGTGATTGGAGGCTTCTTAATCATGTAATGCCATCAATGAATGCAGGATGGTCGTGTACCCTTTCCATGTTTTGGACTTTTTTTTTTTTTTTTAAAGCCTGGAAGAAGGAACCAAAGCCCAGGAGCCCGTAAAATTGTTCCCTCCAAGGAAAAAAAAAAAAAGATAGTAGAGAGCCAAATTCAAGATCTGTCCATTTCGAGATGCCTGGACACACTGTGTTTGAAAGACTGGAGGTCATAGACAGCAGGAAATACAGATGGACGAAGACAACTCCAAAGTTGATCTGTTGCATACACGGAGAACTGGGAGTAACGGTTAACTCTTGCATTAGAGAGTTGGACAGAAAAGGGATAAGAGTTTGTTGCTAGACGGGTGCTATACGCCTGTCTTAGTGGTGGAGAGATGCGAACAGACAATTCAGAGGAGCAGTGACCATTGAAGTAGCGATAGAAAAGATATAAAGAGGCAACAGTGCGGCAAAGAGACAGAGGTTGAAGGGAACCAGTAAGAGAAGAAGAGGAGACGAAATGCCTTTGACTCCACCTTGTTAAGAAGAGCTGTACGAGGGGAGCCTCCCCATACGTGAGAGTTGTACACTACACAGGGGCAAATAAAACCAGTATATAAAGTCAACAACTGCGCGGGTGTAAAGAAAGCACGGAGTCGGCTTAGCACAATATCCTGGAAGCAGATTTAACAAAAGAAGTAATATGATCATTCGAAGATAGATCCCTAAAGAATAGAACCCCAAGTTGTTTAAAGATGATGCAGGATTGAGTTGGATATTGTTATAAATTAGAAGATACTGCTGAGGAAAATTTTGCGGGTTGATAGATGTAAGAACTGAGCTTTACTTTTACCCATATTAGAGGTATGAACCAAGTCAGACATTAGGTGTGCCACAGCCTCATCACTAGTCTGTTAAGTATCTTTCTGAGATGGATGCTGTGGGAAGCGAATGGAAAGGTGAAGTGTGGTGTCATCAGCGCAAGTGGATAGGGTTAGATGCACAGCTTAGAAGGTCGTTGATGAGTAAAAGGAAGAGAGTTGGTGATAGAACAGAACCCTGGGGAACACCACTATTGATAGTTCTAGGGGAGGAATGGTGGCCGTCTACAACAGCGCAATAGAACGCCCAGAAAGGACGCTAGAGATGAAGGCACAGATGGAAGGATAGAAACCAAAAGAGGGAAGTTTGAAAATTAAAGATTTCTGCCAGACTCGATTGAAAGCCTTTGAGATGTCCAGTGCAATGGAAAAGCTTTTGCCAAAGTCCCGAAATGAGAATGACCAGGAGTCTGAAAGGTATGTGAGAAGATTGCCAGTGGAGCGCCCCTGGCGGAACCCATACTGACGATCAGAAAGAAGGTTGTGATAGGAAAAATGCTTTAAAATTTTTTTGTTAAGAATAGACTCGAAAACTTTTGAGGCACAAGATGTTACAGCAATTGGGCGACAGTTAGAGGGTTGGGAATGGTCACCCTCCTTTGGGACAGGCTGATTGAGAGTAAACTTCCAGTAAGAAGGAAAGGTGCAAGTTGATAGACTAAGGCGAAAAAGTTTACCTAGGCAGGGTGTAAACACAGAAGCACAGGTCTTGAGAACAACAGGAGGGAACCAATCAGGCCCATATGCCTTGTTAGACTAAGGCCAATGACGGCAGAAAATACACCAATTGAAAAAAAATTAATGTCAGCCATGATGAAACCAGTGGGGAGAAGTGCTGGAGGAACAGCACTGGAATCAACTAAGGTGAAATTGGAGAAGAGAGACTGTGCGAAGAGTTCTGCTTTGTTAGCTGAGGAAATAGATACAGAGCCATCAGAGTGGAAAAGAGATGGGAAGGATGATGAGGTAAAGCTGATAGAAAGATTTTTGGTAAGATGCCAGAAAGAGCGGGAAGAATTTGAGTTGGAGAGTTCAGAGTATGTAGTATGGATGATATTATTTTCAGCAGAACGAAGAACAGACAGCACGATCCCGGGCAGAAACATAAGAGAGATGAGATTTGGAGTGGGTTGGCTCTAATACCTTTTGTAGGCCTTCTTGTTGTGGACAGCATTAGAACAAGCTTGATTAAATGGCTAGCCAGTTCGTGAAATGAGGTTAAACTGGGTTGAGTTTAGGTTTGGTTTGGTTATGTTATGTTAATTAGGTTATGTTTGATTAAGGTTAATTAGTTTTAGGTGCGTTAATTATGACTAATTATGGGTATGGTTAAGGTAAATTAACTAAATCTAAGTCTTAATTAGCTAAACCTTTCCAACCTAACCTAACCTAAACTTAACCTAGATTATCCGAACCTAATTTGTGTTCAGCCTAAATTTTCTATATATTTATCTATCTATCTATATACCTAGGCTGCATTCCCCCATAAAAGAGAGGTAGCTGAGACAGGACGACACACACCCAATATACTCATCCACATGCACACATATTTGCTCGTATCTTAGCCCCAAAGTGAGAAGGGACAGATCCTCACCGCACCACACCGCACGAGGATCAACTGCGCAGTGCAACCAGATACATCCACAGCAGGGCCCGACAGCAGAGCTGGTTTACCCCTGCAACATCAAAATGGACCCATACCCTTACTCACACCTGACCTGGTTAACGCAATCTAATTTTAATTTTTCATTTTTTCATAAACTGACTTGTCATTTGGCGAAATTATTAACTGCACATTCTGTCTGTAACATATACCAGTATTCTCGTGTGTGTGTGTGTGTGTGTGTGTGTGTGTGTGTGTGTGTGTGTGTGTGTGTGTGTGTGTGCCAGCAAATGCGAGAAAGGGAAAGGGTGGGATATGTCGTAGTGAGACGGCAAACGACATAAAAGTAAGTGTAAATAGGGAAGATGTAGAGGAACTGAAGATGTGTTTTAAGTATTTATGAAGGAGGGGGCGAGGGCCAACAAGCAACGGATGGAACTTACTTACTTGAAATACAGCACATGACAGGAAAGGAGGCCGAAATGCTAGTGTAACCGAGAAATATGTGGAAGGAAAGATCAGTCTCTTAGAAGATTGATATGTACGAAGGCATAGTGGTGCCGACTGTGCTATATGACTGTGAAGTGTTAAGTGTGTTACGTGACTGTGAAGGATGGACGTCTAGGTCCACTGTATAAATGAGGTGAGGTTGTTGAAGAGGGTGAAAAATGAAACTCTAAGAGAGATGAGGAAACAGCGAGGGCGTAGCGTGCTGAGAAGGGCAGAGGAGGGTGAGTTAAAGTGGTGTTGGCGTATGGAAAGAATGGCTGACGAGAGACTGATGAAGATAATATGCAAATCAGAAGTGAAGGGAACGAAATGAATGGGGAGGCCCAGAAGCATGTAGAAGGATAGTGAGGAAAAGATTCTTAATCATATAAGTCTGATTATCCCGGAGAGTGAGAGGCACGTGTGAAATGGAGCAAATTGGAATGACGTGGTATATGATGGGATGATTCGCTGTTAACCATATTTACCTGACAAGAAGGGCCTCTCCTCCCCAAACATAATTATTATTTCTTTCTATCCAGAATCTTGCTCTCCCCCTAATCCTTCCATTGTACTTTATATCTTTCCATCCAGCCGTCAGATGGAAGAAGCCGAGTTCGATCCTTCGTCTGGTCAAACTGTTACGTCACAATTTCTCTCCCCTTTGTCCCTGTTCACCCAGTAGTGCAATTAGGGACCTGGATAAAATGTTGACTGTTTCAGGTCGTATTGTAGGGTAAGTTGGGTCTTAGTGAAATTGATGGTTTGCCTAAATGTGTCTCGTGTGGTCGATAGACATATAGTTAAGCCTTCTTCGTTTATTCCCCGAAGTGTTTTTACCTCCCATTTTCTCTCCTAATATATCGTCTCTCTCCATCTCTCCAAATATTGCCCCCGCCCATTCTCCCATTCCCTCCCGCCTCCCCATCCCTGCTGCCCTTGTCTCTAGTGTCCCTCTCCTGCTATTGTTCAGGGTCTCTGCAGGACAACCAGAGTAATGAACCAATAACCTGACCCCGTGATGACAACCACGACAGGACGCGAGTTCGATTGCAGGCCGTGGAAGGGAACAATCTGATGAACTGAAGGCCAACAGACTTTATTGATTTTCCACAATACCCACCAACATGTTATAGGAATACCGCCCCGAGCAGGTATTCATAATGGACAGTGGCCATTAGTGCCCAAGTGTTGACATGCGACTGCTGGGTCTGTGGGAGCGGACTGTCTGTTCTAAGCCCTGAATCAGATACATACAAAAGCAGGAGAAAAGAGCTGACAATTCGTAAACTATTTTCATCATCACCATCATCATTATTATTATCATCATTGTCGTCGTCGTCGTCATCATCATTATCATCATGTCCCTAACAAAAAAAATTATCTCAATGAAAATCGGCCTTTTAAAAAATCTTCTGCAGTACTGACTTCTCTTTTAAAGTTGTTGTTGTTGCTGATCAGCCCCAGTCTGTTTGGCAGTGTAGATCCATGAATCGCAAGCAAACAACCTCCCTGCATGGCTGATCTATGAAAGGAACCAATGTTCCCTTGTGGTTGACGGCGGGGAAAAGTGTGGAGGTTAGGTTTGTGGATGGATGCCGCACTTGCGTTTCTCGACCCAGTTAGCAGGGGCACCATAGTAGCTCCACTCCACCCCCTTTTTTTGATACATGGTTACCACCCAGAGTTGTAAATGGCTTCCTGGGTTACAGGAAACCATTAGGCTTGTCACTCAGACTGTGTACAGCCACCTGAAGTGGAAAAAAGAGTACTAAAAAATGACAGGAAGGAAAGAGTGATGCAGGAAGAGGAGGGCAGACATAGAAAGGTGAAGGGAGAAGCAGGGAGCACTACAACAAGTAAGTGAATGATTGGCGCCTCCACCTACCACGTCTCTTCTATGGTAAAACAGTTTGACGGTAGTCGGGAGAAAATAAACCTGACGCTGCACAACCCACGGCAGGAATCAAATGGGGCAGAGATCCTTTTCCCAGCGCGAGATGGCGTGGCAGGACGAATGGTGGGATGATAAAGGACTCCATTTTGGCTACAACTTATCATAAATGGCAATGGCTGCTCATCTGTCTTATCAGGAACGATGGACGAGAGACTGAGAGAAAGAAATACGGGTGGACAGGAAGCGATGAGAGATAGACAGGGGACGAAGAGAGACAGATAGACTGGAAACTAAGAGAGACAGACAGACTGACTGACAGGAGACGAAGACAGACAGACAGGAGACGAAGAGAGACAAGTAGAAGGGAGACGAAGAGAGGCAGGCAGACAGGAGACGAAGAGAGACAAGCACAAGGGAGACGATGAGAGACAGACAGGAGACGAAGAGAAGGATACACAAGAGACAAAGTGAAAGATCAGACTATTAAACCCGGTAGGAATAAAAGACAAAAGTAAATAAGACGTATTTGGGAGTCTTCATGGCTGGAACTGTGGCTCATCTATCTTATCACGGACGATGGTTGGCAGGTCGAGGGAGACTGAGGGAAATGGAAGGCAGGGTCGAGGGAGACAGAAGGAAAGGAAAATGGAGGGCAGGATGAGAAGAAAAGAGAAAGAAGTAAAGGGATATAGATAAACTGACACAAACAGTGGTTACAGATGGAGGGGACAGAGACAAAAGGTGGGTAGAGAGCACAATAAAGAAAATAAGAAAATTACCAGAATAACATTTTCATATTATCTGTGGAATTTAAGTCTGTAGGTGAAGTGAATGGATCTTGAAATTGTCTCTCTGTTATCATGTTTTTGTTTTTTCTTGAAGGAAGCAATTTGCAGGGCCCTGGCCTTTGGTTCCTTATTCCTTGCATAAAAAAAAAAAACTGATATCCTAAAGTCCTTTATAACAACGGTGTCTACCTTTATATAAAATTATTGCTCCTAACAGATTATAGTCAGTCTATGAGAAATCCTGCTTGTGAAAAATAAAAGGAGTGGAAGTTCTACAAATTCCTTAAAAACGAAATAGGAGGGTCATTTAATCCTAGTAAAACATTATAAACTCTTTTCTGTCCTATCAAAACGAAATAATAGGCTTGTAATTCCTCTGAGAATATAATTAGGTCATTTAAATCCTCTCAGAAAGATATCGGAATCCTATAAATCCACAGAAAACAGAATTAGTCTTTAATATCCCCGCAGAAAAAAATCGTAGCATTTTAAATTCTCGAAAAGAAAATTATGGATTTTAAATCCTCTCGGAAAGTGGCTATTAAATCCCCAGAAAACAAAATCAGGCATTATAAATCCTCACTGAGAAGAATCAGAAGCTCTTAAATCCTCTGAAAACAAAATCGGGTCTTTTAAAAACTCTCAGCAAGAAATTGGAGTTTTTTTTAAATCCTCTGAAAACAAATCTGATGGCCTATAAATCCCATCGGAAAATCGTAGGGTGTTTTGAATCCCCTGAAAAAACGTTTAGAATTTATCCCGTATAATTTACATATAAAACCCGCTGCACGATGACCAGCCTGTAACAATAATGCTTCCGAGTGAACCATTAAAAGTTCAGTTTTTAATGTCCGATATTTTGATATATATTTTTGCGTCCTTACTGCGCTGTCATGATATAATGAGTTACTGTGAAGCATTATTTTGTCCATCCATCCATCCATCCATCCATTTACCTCTTTATCTGTCAAACTACTACCTTTCTTTTTCGTTCTTTCTGTCTGTTTGTCTGTTTGTCTGTCTCTGTCTTTCATGCAGTCCTTATATTATCCCATCAGGAACGTATGGGCCCTGGGTCGAGCTACTAAGTCCAGTCATTTAAAGTAAGCATGACCATTCGCTCGTTCATGAGTGGCATTATATTAGCAATACATTCCTACTTGTCCTCTGATGTAAACTCTTTAGCCTCACTAGGTTGGAGCGCCTTAACCCACTAGACCACCAGACCTAAAAAATATGCTTGTGTTTTGTAGGGTCTCAGTCCCTCATATAGATTCCCTGTTCTGACTTAAATTTGTTTTTGCAGGAAGAACTACGGACATTGGAAGAGGCTACAGTTTGCTTCTTTTCCTCCCCGCAAAAGAAAATAGTGTGATGTATTTTGTCCCAGAACGAATATTTCTTTCTGCAGGAAGATCAAGGGATATGGGAGGATTCTGCTCCCTCTTTATTCTTCCTGTGATATATATATATACTGTATAGAGAGAGAGAGAGAGAGAGAGAGAGAGAGAGAGAGAGTTACAAAGCGTCCAGGTTCTACAGGATGGTTCATATATTATGCATCCTGAGACTCGTGTGTCGCAGCGACGGCCTACTTAGCGTTCTTACCTGCATCATTTTCGACTTCCATAATCCTTACCGTGGTTTAATTGTGTGTGTGTGTGTGTGTGTGTGTGTGTGTGTGTGTGTGTTTTACGTTCATGGATTGTATGGTTGATCAGTAATTTTCCAGAAGCAGCCAAAATCTCTTCACTTCTCACAAAACCAGACTGAACGGTCCTTAAAACACACAAGGTAGAAAAGCACAATAAATGGATCCCTTGTATTTTTTGCTACCACAGCGGGGAGTTACCCTTTTACCCTTTCATCCCGAAGATCTCTTATATTTTTTTATTTCTTCAACTCCAGGCAAATATATTCTGCGTGGGGGTGGCTTTCGAACTGAACGGAATTAAGGCGTCTGGCTATACACAAAGACATTCTCGTTGAGTTAGGAGGCTCCCTAGCACCTCTCTCTCAGCGATTTATTTTTGGATCCGGCAGGTCAGTGTAATTTTGTACCTTTCTTATGTAGAGTATGGCGATCTTAGAATTACGTAGGAAACTTAAAAGACAATAGTAACGTATAATAAGCAAAATAAATCGCTAGGGAAGAAGTGTTTGGGAGTTCCCTTAGTTTTAATTCTATATCAGACGCGTCAATATATCATGTATGTGGAAGGGGGAAGAGGAGACAGAGGATGAGACGAGGGATGGGGTGGAGAGTTATATATGTGAGAGGAGTGAGTTGGAGGGAGGGTATCGTAATGGTGGAGGCTGAATGACATGGAGGTGATTCCTTTGCCGTCACCCCATTCAGATTAAGGTGTCTGGTTATAAACACAGACAGATAGATAAACGACTATGGATAGATATATAGACAGACACCGACACAGAGATAGACAGACAAATAGACATATATGTTAGATAGATAGACGAATAGATAAATATGGATAGATAGACAGATAGATATATAGATAGACCGACGAATGGACCGATCAATATAGATAGATAGATAGACAGACAGGAAGACAGACCGACGAATAGATGGTCCAATAGATAGACAGACAGATAAACAGATGCTCTTTATGTAAGCCGTGTCACTATAACAGCTAAACAACACACAAGCCACCAATAAGCCTCAACATTCATAACATTTCTCTAAGGAAGGAGTGTTAAATATTTGCCACAGCCGACGAGCATACGGGTTTAAGGGCCTTATCCTCCCTAACACCTCTCGCTACGCTATTTATTTAGCTTATTACCCCTTCCTCTCCACACCTGTGTCATTTAAATCATTCAGATGCCACCATACTCAGCATAAATAACATACAGATTGATGTTAACCAGCCGTATCACAAATAAATCGCTAAGGGAGAGGTGTCAGGGCCTAATCCGACAAGAGAGCGGATCTAGGCCAACAGTGTCGTGCAGTGAGGTAGAGCACATCACTGAACTACTCTGCTGAATCCAGTGACGTAGGCTACTGGTTTTATTCTGGCTACATCTGGGCTATTTTCTTCGGCTTAGGAGCGACTTTTGCTGCGGGAGAGTTAGGGACTTTGTCTTTTTCGGGTATGGAAGCTCCCTAGCACCTCTCCCTTAGCGATTTATTTTTGGATATGGCTGGTTATCCTTTCCTACGTTATTTATGCAGTGTATGGCGATATTGGAAGGCTTTATGTAATACAGGAGAGGGAAATAAGGTGTAATAAACAAAACAAATCGCTTAGGAATAGCTGTTAGGGAGCTTCCTTACCCGACAAGAATACCTGCCTAACTGTGGTGATCAATAATGTCCTGTGCTTTACGAAATTACCCATGATACTGAAGGGAATATTTCGTCGATGGCCAGATTAGTGATATAAGACACACACACACACACACACACACACACACATACACACACACACACACACACACACACACACACACACACACACACACACACACACACACTGTTACATAGCCTATGATTTCATCATCCTTTGTGTAATTTTAACGCACAGTATGCTGCATGTTTGATCACGAGCGTGTTCTGCCTCAGTCCCACCTTCTACCGTTATAGTAGAGTAAGTCGTCCTTTCTGTTGTTCAGAGCAGGATTGTCAACTCTTTGTCCCCATGGCTTCATTTGCGCGTCCTTCTTACAAGTTGTATCAAGCTCTGCCGGCCCCTATATAATGAGCTCAGTCTCTGCGTTATTGCCACTTAGATCTACTCCTCATTTTGCTCACATCTCTGTCCTCCCCTGTACGGTTATTATTGTGAGTGCTCAGGAAGTCTCCAACCATCTAGCAGCTGTGTGTAATTTGAGTATAACTGATGTTGCATTTTTTCTTTTACTGTGTAGCAGAAGGTTAATTCTTGGGCCTAGTAAGGTTTTTGTTATTTATGTAAGGTTCTTGTTGTCAGCCATCATTAATAATAATTTGTATCTGTAATAATATATCTGGCATTCACTGAGTATTATCTGGTATCTCATTTTAACAGGGCTGACTTAGATAAATTTACTCATGCTAATTTCGTGTTAATAGAGGCTATTGCAGTTAACCATATATTTAACCTGTTTTTGCCATTACATTATCCTTATGAGTCCTGAATGTTTTGTTGTTAGTTTGAGCATTAAACTTTAACTTGTAATTTTACCTAACTCTTTTGTTTTGAACCTGGAACTTTACGGGACAGTAGTGATTTTTAGTATTCTCACTTAATGTGTACATTATCTTTCTCTGTTCCGTAACATAAATTTGGCGACCTCTTATCAGGATATTCAGGATATTATCATAAGGATATTGTTTGATATTTTGTGACTGTGATTTATTCATGATGTCTACTATTACTACACTTGATGAAGCCAAAGATTTTTGTCAAATGTGCAAACAGTGTGTGATGTAGAAAACAGAACAAAGAATGAACTTAAGCTTGTTGCTCAACAATTGGGAATTGCAGTTCACTCTCATCATTCTAAAGATCAAATTGTTGGCATGATTAATAAAAGCTTGTTTAATGTAACTCCTCCAAATGAGCAAACGCAGATTGAATTAGCTAAGTTACAGCTAGCTCTGCAGGAGGCTCGTGCTAAAGAAGCTGAATTTCAGGCAAATGCTAAGCAGGTGGAGTCTCAGGCTCGTATTCAGGAGGCTGAATTTCAGGCAAATGCTAAGGAGGCCGAGTCTCAGGCTCGTATTCAGGAGGCACAGATACAGGCACAAATTGAACTTGCCAGGATTCAGGCATACCATGAGTATCGCATGAAACAAGGTGGAACTGGATCATCTAGCTCTGATGATTTTGATGTGGCTAAAAATGTTAAACTTGTCCCTCCTTTTAATGAATCTGATTTAACAAAGTATTTTCAGTTGTTTGAGAGGGTAGCTACAGGTTTTAATTGGCCCAAAAAGTATTGGCCAGTACTCCTTCAAACTGTTCTCACTGGTAAAGCTAAAGTAACTTACGCATCTTTGCCTCAAGATCAATCTGATAATTATGATGTAGTTAAGAGCTTGATTCTTAAGGCCTATGAGCTTGTTCCTGAAGCCTATAGAGTAAAATTTAGGACAACTTACAAGCAAGATAAGCAATCCCATGTTGAGTATGCAAAAATCAAAGAAGATCTGTTAGAGCAGTGGTTAAATTCTAAGAATATGGCTTCTGATTTTGACAAATTTAAGCAGATGATTTTGCTGGAGGACTTCAAAAGGTGTATTAGTAAAGATGTAAGCCTATATCTTCATGAGAAAAGAATAGATAATTTGTCTGATGCTGCAGTTTTAGCTGATGAATATGTTCTCACTCACAATAGATATTCTAGAGGAAAAGGGAAAGCTGACAGTAAGTACGTTGCCTCTACTCAGAGTACAGGTAACAGGAAAGAGAATAAAGATGATGTTTCTCAGGAAGTAAATACCAGCTTCACCTCTAGATTTCAGAAAAGTAAATGTACTTATTGTAGTAAGCTTGGTCATACTACGGAGAAATGTTTCAGGAGACAGCGTGATGTGAACAAAAAGGAGTCTTTAAATATTCAGTCAATTGGTCTAGTGTCCACCCTTGAGAGTTCCCATAATTCTTTAACTGAGTTAACTGAACCTGCTTTGAGGGGTAACTTAAATTCTCATGATGGAGCTCCTATTTTGAGCAGTAACGTGGGTGACACTCTCAAGAGTTCATGTGCTAATTTCCTGTCTGATGGTTTTGTCAGTCCTCTGGACAGTAATGACAGGAAATCAGTTAAAATATATCGTGATACAGGTGCTTGCCAATCCCTTATGCTGACTAGTGTTCTAGGCTCTAATGTTAATTCCTCTGATGAAACTGTAATCGTACAAGGTGTAGGGAATAATTACTTCTCTGTCCCTCTGTGCAGAGTGAATTTAGAGTCTGGTTTTGTTAATGGTTCCGTTATGGTTGGGTTGGTTGAGACACTCCCAATGTCAGGTGTAACTTTCTTACTTGGAAATGATGCTGGTGGAAATCAAGTGTGTCCAGCTCCTCAATTGTCTAGTAAGCCAGTGGCTGCGACCCAGGATTGTGATGTCCCTGATGTGTTCCCTGCATGTGCTGTCACTAGGGCTAAGTCTAAAGTTACTGGTGATTTAGAGGATAATGATGATGATGATGTTATCCTAGCTGACACTTTTCTTGCTAATTTGGACCACTCACCAGATGAGGCAGTACCCCGTAGTGTTGATAATTTGTCTCGTCAAGAGTTGATTGAGTTGCAGGTTGCTGACCCTGAGTTGAAAGGTCTAGCTAACTCTGCTTGCAGTGAGGAAGAGTCAACTGGTGCTTCTACTTGTTATTATATAAAGTCAGGAGTACTTATGAGGAAGTGGAGACCCCCAACAGCATCAGCCGACTGTGAATGGGAGGTTGTACATCAAGTTGTCATCCCTCGTGTTTGTAGGCAGGATATC
The DNA here is from genome assembly GCF_032717465.1 of Coenobita brevimanus. NCBI lineage: Eukaryota > Metazoa > Arthropoda > Malacostraca > Decapoda > Coenobitidae > Coenobita > Coenobita brevimanus. The sequence continues at coordinate 7,404,041 of NC_137013.1, forward strand.
ATTAGAGTGGCTCATGATTCTAGTTTGGCAGGACACCTTGGAGTAAGGAAGACTGTGGCACGCATTTTGAAACACTTCTACTGGCCAGGTATCTTCAGGGATGTTTCCTGGTATTGTAAGTCTTGTCACACCTGTCAAGTTGTGGGGAAGTGTAATCAGACCGAAAAGGTTGCACCTCTAGTTCCCATTCCTCCTTTTGAGGCGCCATTCACCCGTGTGTTGGTGGATATTGTGGGCCCTCTTCCTAAGACTTCTTCAGGATTTTCTTATGTGTTGACCCTGATTGATATGGCTACTCGTTATCCTGAAGCCATTCCACTTAGAAATATCTCATCAAAGAACGTGGTTAAGGTAATGCTGGGGTTCTTCACAAAGTTTGGTCTGCCCAAGGAGGTACAGTCCGACCGGGGAAGTAATTTCATGTCAAACGTTTTCAAGCAGTCTCTGAAAGAGTTGGGCATCACCCAGATCACGTCTTCAGCTTACCATCCCCAGACCCAAGGAGCGTTGGAGAGATATCATCAAACACTCAAATCGATGCTCAAGAAATACTGTTTGGAACATCAGAAAGACTGGGATAAAGGTCTTCCATTCGTTGTGTTTGCCGCAAGAGAATCTCCAAATGAATCACTGGGCTCCTCACCCTTTGAACTACTGTTTGGCCATGAAGTAAGAGGACCCCTTAAGTTACTCAAGGAATGCTGGCTGTCGGAGGAACATGACGTCAACCTGCTGGAGTATGTGATGAAGTTCAAAGAACGGCTGTCCACTGCTTTACAGCTGGCGAGAGAGAATTTAGGAGCTGCTCAGAAGAAGATGAAGACTTGGTATGATAAGAAGTCCAGGTTACGCCACTTTCAGCCAGGAGATCAGGTTCTGATTCTGCTACCAGTGCATGGGCAACCTCTTCAAGCCAAGTTTAGTGGTCCTTATTTCGTGGAGAAGAAACTCAGTGATGTCAACTATGTCATCGCCACACCAGATCGTAGAAAGAACAAGCAACTATGTCACATCAACATGCTAAAGTTATATCACAGGTGGGACGAAAATAATCCAGTCTGCACTGTAGCTGTTCCACCCGAGTCTGCAAGTGAAGCTCTCCCATGCAGTATGAGCCTGAGTGATAGTTTGGGGAAGAATCCTGATATCATGAATGATCTCCAGACTAAGCTTTCTCATCTACCTCCCGAGGAAAGGCAGGAGTTTTCGGCATTACTGCAGGAGTACCCGCAAGTGTTCCATGCCACTCCAGGAAGAACCACTGTGTTGATGCATGATGTCGATGCTGGAGACGCAAAGCCAATTAAATTGCCTCCTTACCATGTGAACCCAGTGAAAGTTCCTCTCATCCAGAAGGAGCTTAGCTACCTGTTGGACCACAAGATGATTGAGCCCTGTCAGAGCGAGTGGAGTTCTCCTGCCACTCTGGTCCCTAAGCCGGGTGGGTCACAGCAGCTTTGCATCGACTACAGACGTGTTAATCAGATAACCAAAACAGACACTTACCCTCTCCCTCGCGTGGAAGATTGTGTAGACAAGATCGGAAAGGCTAGATACATAAGTAAGTTTGATTTGTTAAAGGGATACTGGCAAGTACCTATGACTGAACGTGCTAGGGAGATCTCATGTTTTGTAACACTAGGAAAGACTTTTGCATGTTCTGTAAAGTCATATGGTATGAAGAATGTACCAGCCACATTTCAGAAGCTCATGAATGTTGTAACAGAGGATTTGGCAGGGTGTGTTGTTTATATTGATGATGTATTAATCTTCAGCGACAACTGGAAAGATCACCTATGCCATGTCAGTAAATTTCTTGAGCGTTTGGTTCATGCTAATCTTGTAGCTAATTTATCAAAGTGTGAGTTTGTTCAAGCTAAAGTCCAGTACCTTGGGTTTGTAATTGGTGATGGACATGTTGCACCACCAGGAGCTAAGGTTCAGGTTATAAGTGATCTTCCCAGACCTAAAAGTAGGAAAGAGCTACAAAGATATTTGGGAATGGTAGGTTATTACAGGAGATTTGTTCTTAACTTTTCAATTCTTGTATCACCACTTACAGACCTACTGAAAAAGGGAGTTAAATTTGTCTGGACCGATAACTGTGAATCCTCTTTCAAAAACTTAAAGCTATCCTATTAAGTCAGCCAGTGCTCGCTACTCCAAATTTTGCTAAGCCTTTTAAGATGGCTGTTGATGCAAGTGATACAGGAGCTGGGGCTGTTTTGCTGCAAGAGGATGATCAGGGTATTGAACATCCATCCATCCATCCATTCCCAGACGCCATGTATCCCAAACGGGGTGGCCAACGGCTTAGAGTTAATTGTTTTACAGGGAGGGGCACTAATCCTCCACCAACCCCACTTATCCTGTATCTTATTACAGTAAGAAGTTCACTCCACCTCAAAAGAACTACTCAACTATTGAGAAAGAGCTTTTGGCCTTGATTTTGGGTTTACAGCATTTTTCATTTTATTTGTGTTCTGGTTTTGACCCCATAGTCATTTATACCGATCATAACCCACTGATATTCCTTAGTAAGTTTAAAGATAAAAATCAGAGATTGACAAGATGGAGTCTACTTCTTCAGGAGTATATATTAGACATACAACATGTCAAGGGGAAAGAAAATGTTATTGCAGATTGCTTATCTAGACTTTAGACAGATTGTTTTAGAGTAATAAGAAATTTCCTTTGTAAATTTCTTTTTCTTTGTGGGGAGGTGTTACATAGCCTATGATTTCATCATCCTTTGTGTAATTTTAATGCACAGTATGCTGCATGTTTGATCACGAGCGTGTTCTGCCTCAGTCCCCCCTTCTACCGTTATAGTAGAGTAAGTCGTCCTTTCTGTTGTTCAGAGCAGGATTGTCAACTCTTTGTCCCCATGGCTTCATTTGCGCGTCCTTCTTACAAGTTTTATCAAGCTCTGCCGGCCCCTATATAATGAGCTCAGTCTCTGCATTATTGCCACTTAGATCTACTCCTCATTTTGCTCACATCTCTGTCCTCCCCTGTACGGTTATTATTGTGAGTGCTCAGGAAGTCTCCAACCATCTAGCAGCTGTGTGTAATTTGAGTATAACTGTTGTTGCATTTTTTCTTGTACTGTGTAGCATAAGGTTAATTCTTGGGCCTATTAAGGTTTTTGTAATTTATGTAAGGTTCTTGTTGTCAGCCATCATTAGTAATATTTTGTATCTGTAATAATATATCTGGCATTCACTGAGTATTATCTGGTATCTCATTTTAGCAGGGCTGACTTAGATAAATTTACTCATGCTAATTTCGTGTTAATAGAGGCTATTGCAGTTAACCATATATTTAACCTGTTTTTGCCATTACATTATCCTTATGAGTCCTGAATGTTTTGTTGTTAGTTTGAGCATTAAACTTTAACTTGTAATTTTACCTAACTCTTTTGTTTTGAACCTGGAACTTTACGGGACAGTAGTGATTTTTAGTATTCTCACTTAATGTGTACATTATCTTTCTCTGTTCCGTAACAACACACACACACACACACACACACACACACACACACACACACACACACACACAGCAAACTCAATCCCACATGATTTTTCAGACCAAGGCTGGGCTACAGAGGCTGGGCTGCCGTACAGATCATTTCAGTCGCAGAAGACCACCAAGTCTACACAGTATCAGGCCCCTGTGACTCACTGGGCATAGTAACATCATCCGTCCTTAGCCAGAATGGAATACTAGAGCTGTACCGACCATGAAAGCGTCAACTTACCACCGTTCCCAAACAAAGCATATATATATATATATATATATATATATATATATATATATATATATATATATATATATAAATTTTTTTCCAGCGATACCTCTTTCGTATCTTATTGTTTAACGAAGAATAACGCAGGATAGTGACATGAATCATATGACCATCTCCCAGGGGCCGGGCACAGACACGCCTTTGTCACTGAGTTGCTGAGTGATCAACTTCGACGTAGGTCAACCAACCCAGCGACTGCTATCATCTAGCATTCAACGTCGCAGTGAGAAGCCTGCAATACGCGTTTTTTTTGTGTATGTGTAAACTCTTTCGCCTTTGTTAACGTGTACCATTCCCAGCCCTCTAACTATTGCCTAAATGCATTAACATTCTGTATTTCTAAAGTTTTTGAATATATTCTTTACCAAGAGGAATTTATAGCACTTTCCTATCATCACTTCGTCCAGGACGCTCCACTGGCAGTCTTCTTACCTTCCTTTCACATGCCTGGTCATCCTTTTTTCGGGACTTTGGCGATAGCATTGACAGTGCACTTGACACCTCAGAGGCTTTCGATCAAGTCTGGCATATATTCTTTATTTCCAAACTGCCTTCTAACGGTTTCTATCCTTCTGTCTGTGCCATTATTTCTAGCTATCTTTCTGGTCATTATATAGAATCTGTTAGAGATTGCCACCGTTCTTCTCTTAGGGCTATCAGTAGTGGTGTTCCTCATGGTTCTGTCCCATCACCACCTCTTTTCTTTCTATTCATCAGTGACCTTGTAAGCTGTTCATCTAACTCTATTCACTCAAATGCTGATGACTCCACCCTTCACCTTTCCATCTGTTTCCCGCACCATCAATTTCAGCAGCTACTTCAACAGACTAGGGATGTGGCCGTTACACACTTAATGTCTGACTTGTCTCATACCTCTGATTGGGGTAAAAGTAATCTTGTTGTTTTTAATGCATCAATAACTCAGTTCTTAAGTCTTTCGACTCATCGGTATCTACCACAGGAACATCCAGTACCTTTTAACTGTACCCAGTTTAATCCTCCATTATGTTTGAACATATTTTGAGTTTCATTCTCTCGGGATATATTTCGGAAAGATTATATTGACTCTCTTGTAAAATTCGCATCCAAGAGATTAGGTGTTTTAAGCCGACTCCGTGCCTTCTTTACCCCTGCACAGTTGATATCTTTATACACGGGTTGTATTCGCCCCTGTGTAGCATACAACTCTCTTGTGTGGGAAGGCTCAACACATAAGCTCTTCTCAGCAAGTTTGAGCCAAAGGCTTATCGTCTCGTGAGCTCTCCTCTTACTGGCTCCCTTCAGCCTCCATATCTACACTGCACTGTTGTATCTTTATCTCTTTCTATCGCCACTTCAATGGTCACTGCTCCTCTGAACTGTTTGCTTACATCTTTCCACCACTACAGCGGACACGTAGCGCTCATCTAGCAACAAACTCTCATCCCTTTTCTGTCCAGCTCTCTAATGCAAGAATTAACCATTACTCATAGTCCTTCATTTATGCAACGGGTCAACTCTGGAACTGTCTTCCTCTGTAAATATTTCCTACTACCTATGACCTCCAGTCTTTTAGATGCAGCGTGACCAGGTATCTCGAAATGAATGGATCTTCAATAAGGTTTTCCATTATCTCGCTTTTATTCTTTCTTGGAGGGAACAATTTTGCAGTCAACTAGCCTTTGTAACAGCTGGCAGGAATTCCTCAACTAGTCACTAATATATCAGCTTGGAACCCCACAGCTGATCACCAATTTATATACCAGCTGAGTCGTGACCTCACGGTTCCAAGAAAGGTTAACGTTATGCCTGGTCGCAGTCACCTCCGGCTGACACACTCCACCTAAATGTCTTCTCATTCACTGGAGATGGTGGGAAATCGGTGTAGAATCCTGTTGATGCAACTTAGAAGGTAGCATGCGCAGGTGAACTGAAACTGAGCAGATTAAATCTCTGTTTATTGGTCACAGAAAGATACAACTGCGACACAGAGATAGCTCAGAATTATATGTCCCTCTTCTTCAAATGATACGTGCTTTCTGTCCTAGCCGGCTGCCATCTCCTCTGGGTGTGGCGCCGAGTCAACTAAATCAGAGGTGCTAAACCTCCACAAACAGGGGGGAGAGCGACCAGAGCAGCCATGCAAGACGGACGTACTACCATTGCCTGTGTCCCGTTGAGGGGGACAACCAGCCAGCCACAGTCTTTCACTGCCCAGAAGATCTGGGGGACTGTGGTTTAGTTTAACGTAATGGCGGGGTATGGTTTCACCAAACGCCAGGATACTGGCGTTGATGTTTTTGTGCACCGCCAGGCAATCATTAAACCAAACCCACGGCACCCCCAACTCTCCCAGGTTGGAGGAGTTTAGTCTGTTTGGAACCCCCAAGGGTCCTGAGGCCCGGGATGTTACTGGGCCGGGTGGTGTAGCTGTGCAGGGTTCTGCCCATGCACGACGGCGCCTCACGGCCCAGGGGCATCAGGCCAGGGATCCTGGGAGTTCCGAACAGATGAACCTCGTCGTGGAGATGTGTATCGCGACGGCGAAGGCTTTTTGTGGGGGTGATAAGAGGGCTTTGTGCATCCTTCTCCCAAAGATTTTTGAGGAGAATGGGCTGCCTCGCCTTATCATCCCTGAGTGCTTTGCACGCGATATACACTCTGTCCCTTGCCGACGGAGCGTCGGGCCCATCCACCACCAACACGACCTGCTGCTCCTCGTCAGACGCCCAGGAAGAGGCTTGGGTTGGAGGCCCCCCTCAACCGACAGACAGCCTCTCAGATTACTGACCCGGACCAGGACCTGACCAACGCTACGACCACGGCCACGACCTTGGCGTAAATCCACCATCTGCCAGCAATGTCTGAGGAGGAGCGGGACTCAACTGACACCGCCTCCATGGCCGAGGAAGCGTCGACCGGCTCCTCGACCGAGGAGGAAATTGGTGAGTCCCCCCCTCCTCAGACAGAGGAGGGCACCCCATCTTGCCCTCCCATCATCGACCTCAAGGATTGGCTGGACGTTGCCTTCTATAGACACCTCCTGGCTCTCAGTGCTCACACCCGGTCGTACCAGCTCGGAGCAACGACATATAACACCCTTTACGATCTACTCCGAGCTGCCGACCGAGGTGAGGACATAAGACCTGTGCTGATTGTCAGGGGGGTGGAGGCGCGTCTGGCCGACCTTAGAGCATTTTATCATATGCTCCCACCTCGCCTGGCCCCTTAGATCGTCGGTGATGCACGGTGAGGGAATGACAACATTTTGTTCATTTACCCTGGCTGGCCTAATGTCCCATGTTGATGGCGATGGCCATTAAGCCACAAAAAAAAAAAAAAAAAAAAAAAAACTCCACAGACAACTGGGATTTATACGTGAATAGATGCATTATAACTATACCATGTACATTATACACCTCAATAAAACAGTATTGATTACATTAAGGTATACCAATAAGGTAAATATTTCCCCCAAGACTTAAACACATATACAATTCATATTTCTCTATCGCCTTCCCTTTACTCTAGGTTTTGATTAAAAGAAGATGTCTGATTGTGCATCCTAGCCCAAGCCACAATTTACAGTGAAATGGCGTTTGTTTGTTTATCATTCACACTTTGTTGTATATTGTTAATTATGAATAAACAGTTTTATATGTAAATGCAACAATAGTGTGAAACTACAACTAGTCATGGGAAACAATATTGGCACCAGAACACCTTTGGTTCCTTCTTCCTTGTATATATATCTATACACAAGGTGCTACCCAAAAGTTCCCAAAATTTGGCTAAAGAAGAAAAAAAAAACATCAAGCCCTATTCACCGCCATCCCAATCAAAGCAGTCTCCTTTGGCGTGCAGACATCGATCCCAGGGCTTCTACGATCGGGAAGCGCTCTGGAAATCCTTGAGCATCAGCTTGTTCAGGATCTTCTGCAATTTTCTCCTGGATCTTCTTAGTTGCGTCAAGTCTTAGTCTTTTCAGCTGGATTCTCATTTTCGGAAAGAGGAAAAAATCACATGCGACCAAATCTGGTGAATACGTGGGGTGGGGGACAATCGGCCTGCTTTTGTGCCCCAAACTGCTGAACAACAAGGGCTGTGTGCACTGGTGCACTGACATGGTGAAGCACGCACTTGTTTGCTTGCCACTTGTCTGGATGTTCTCGCCTTGCGTCGCCAGACAAAATGTGCTGGCAAGTTACATACGACAGGCTAACAATGTCACAGACTTAGTGGGTTGTCCTCCTGGGATCTTCGAGGATGGTTGCGCAAACTTTGGCCACACGATAAGAAGTTGAACTGGTGGAAGGGGGACCAGAACACGCATCATCGTCTATTGACTTTCTTCCGTTATTAAAATGCTTAAACCAGTAAAAGGTTTGTTTAACCCTGAAAGCATTGTCACCAAATGCTTGTTTTAACGTTTTATCAGTTTCTGCTGCTTTCTTCCCAAGTTTCACACAAAACTGGATACACGCACATTGCCCTTCTACATGCTTAATATTTTGGACAAGAAATTATGCAAGCTGACCCAAACACAACGGCAAAAAAACACACACATGAAGCGAACGCATCCACCCAGCACAACGTTACTTGACACACAAATATACACAGGCTGCATGCACTGCCACCTGACACCCACACAAAATATATACAACATGCGGTTTCTGCTCGGCTTTCAAATTTCAGGAAATTTTGGGTAGCTCCTCCTGTATGTGTGTGTGTGTGTGTGTGTGTGTGTGTGTGTGTATTATACTATATATATATATATATATATATATATATATATATATATATATATATATATATATATATATATATATATATATATATATATATATACATACACACACACACACACACACATACATATATATATATATATATATATATATATATATATATATATATATATATATAGCCAGACGCCTCAATCCCGTTTGGGGTGGCCACAAACAAATCGTCTCCAAGTCGCCCTGTCCCCCGCCATTTCACTCCCCTGCTCCCAGCTCACACCCCCCTCTCTCATATACCTCTCCACCCCATCCCTCCATCTCATCCTCGGCCTCCCCCTCCCTCTTTCCCCCTCCACCTCATTCACATACACTCTCTTCGTCAGTCTTTCACCCTCCATCCTCTCCACATGGCCAAACCACCTCAGTGTGTTCCTCATAACGCTTCCTATCACATCCACATCAACACCACAACGCTCCTTTATATCCTCATTCTTCAGCCTGTCTCTCCAAGTGACTCCACAGGCTCCTCTTAAATAACTCATTTCCACTGCTCTCACTCTTAACTTGTGTCCTTCCAACAACGTCCAAGCTTCACTTCCGTACGTTAGAGTTGGTATAACAATACTGTCATGTAGTAACTTTTTCACTTCCATGCTCACTTTCCTGTTTCTTATCACTGCTTTCAAGGAACCAGCAACCTTTCTTCCCTGCTGTACCCTTTCAAGCACTTCACCCTCCAAACCTCCATCCTTACTCATCACACTACCCAAGTACTTAAACGTTCTCACATTTTCCAATTCCTCACCATCCATCCTCGCTGTACATTCACTGACTTCACCTCTCTCAAAGACCATCACTTTACTCTTCCCTACATTCACCTTTAGATTCCGTTCCTTACACACTCTCCCAAACTCATCCACCAAGCCCTGCAGCTCTCCTTCGTCTTCACTCAACAACACAGTATCATCTGCAAACAACAGTACAGGGAGTTTCCAAACACTATCCTCTCTCACCATGGCCACTCCAACATCCACTACCCTACCTTGTACCTCTTTTATTACCCCATCCATGTACAGATTGAACAACCATGGAGACATGACACATCCCTGTTTCAACCCAACCTTCAAAGAGAAAAATTCACTTAGTTCACCATCCACACGCACTGCAGCCTTTCATGCATCATCGTACATACTCTTCACAGCATTCAACAACTTTTCGTCTACTCCATATATTCTTAACACTTTCCACAATCCTTGTCTATCCACCCTGTCATATGCTTTCTCCAAATCCATGAATAACGCATACAACTTCTTTCCCTTCTCTAGAAACTTTTCCACTAAGATCTGAGAATGAATATCTGATCTACACAACCTCTTCCCTTCCTAAAGCCTCCCTGTTCTTCTCCAACTAATTTCTCTGTTCTTTCTCTAACTCTGTCAATAATTATCCTACCATACACTTTTCCTATTATACTAAGAAGGCAAATGCCCCTATGGTTACCACACACTTCTTTTTCCCCTTTTCCTTTGTACAAGGGAATAATTATACCTGACTTCCAATCCTCCGGGACTCTACCTTCCTCCCAGGCCAATCTGCACATCTTCCACATCCATTCTACTACTATCTCTCCCCCATGCTTCAGCATTTCACCACACACTCCATCAATTCCTGGGGCTTTCCCAGATTTAACTTTCTTCATTGCTTCCACAACTTCTATCCTACTGATTTCTTCCTGTCTTCTCACCTCCCTCCTTCTCCCAGCCATTCCCCAGCCACTTATACTCGCATTACTTCCATCCTCCACGTTCAACAATTCCTTAAAGTGTTCTCTCCATCTGCTCACTTTTTCTCCCTTCTCCACTAGTAGTCTACCATTTTTATCTTTCACTCCCCTGCTAACTTCACTTCCACCCTGTCTTACTCTTTTCACCTCTCTCCAGAACATTTTCTTACAGTCCCTCCACTTTACACTCAAATTTCTTCCAAATTCCTCATCCACTCTCTTCTTCCTCTCTCTTACTAATCTTTTCACCTCTCTCTTCCTTTCTACATATAACTCTCTCTTCCGCCTCTCAACCTCTTCCACGCCCCTATTTCTCATCCATTCATTGTATGCTTTCTTCTTTTGTGCCACAGCCTGTTTCACCTCTTCAGTCCACCACGCTGTTCCTTGCACCCCCCTCCGTCTTCTCTTCATTCCACACACCACATCACATGTTGCACATATTTCTTCTGTAAATATTCTACACACACCTTCCACGTCTCCCATCTGCTCCAATTCATATTTGCCCAATCGTTCCTCCACTTCTCTCTTATACTCTGCCTTTTTCTCATCCTCCTGTAACCTTTCCACTCTCCTTGCAACTACTCCTTCCTCTCGTCTTTCCCTTCTTCTATTCCTCCAACTTTCTTGTACTTTAATTCTGGCCATCACCAAGTAGTGGTCAGAAAGTCCACTCCCCCAACCTCTATACACTCTTGCATCCATTACACATCTCTCTCTCTCTCTCTCTCTCTCTCTCTCTCTCTCTATATATATATATATATATATATATATATATATATATATCAATGGAAAATAAATTTATCCCGTTCTCAGAGAGCAAAGGAAAGGTCAGTGTTGGGAATATCTTTTAGAGACAGGAAAAGATCAACTTGAGTGAGAGAGCAAACTAAAGTCAAAGATATTATAGAAGTTATAAAGGAACAGAAATGGAGGTGGGCAGGCCATATAGCAAGAATAAGGGATAACCGATGGAGTAAGAGGCTGACGGGCTGGACACCAAGAGAATGTAAACATAGCAGAAAAAGGCCAGACAAGAGATGGAGAGACGAGATAGAGAAATTTGCAGGGAAAATGTGGCAAAGATTGGTTCAGTCAAGGAATTCGTGGAAAAGTTTGGGGAGGCTTTTGCTTAGCAGTGGACTAGTTATGGCTGATGATGATGACGATGATGATATATATATATATATATATATATATATATATGAACCTCTGTGGCACACTGGTAAAGTGTGCGTTTTTGTACACTGGAGAGTGTGGGTTCGCCCCCGCCAGGGTAATAAACTTTGGAAGCGATCACTTGGCGGACACCAGGGTGCTGTGGTTGAACCAGTGTCGCATGCTGTAAAGTATGTTTGCACCCAGTCGGCTTGGCGGGCCGATTACACTTGGTTCACAGACTACACACACATCCAAAGCCACTACAACACTACAATCACACTTACAAGCACTTCTCACCCTACATACTGTACAAGCTCTACCAGACAGCCTAAGCCACTTGGTAGAGATACATAGGCTGTATCGTCCCTACTTAGATCGGGATAGGCCGGTCCCGCAGTGGATACTCAAACGGCTGATGATGATAATGATATATATATATATATATATATATATATATATATATACAGTATATCATCATCATCAGCTATTACAAGTCCACTGTTGAGCAAAGGCCTCCCACCCAACATTCTCCACGAATTCCTTGATTGAGCTAATTTTTGCCGTGTTTTCTCTGCAAATTTCTCTGTCTCATCACTCAGTCTCCTGTCTGGCCTTTTTCTGCCTACGCTTACAATCTCTTGGTGTCCAGACAGCCTCTTGCTTCATCGGTTATCCCATATTCTTGCTACATTGCCTGCACACCTCCATTTCTGTTCTTTTATGTTATCTATAATATCTTTGACTTTAGTCTGCTTTCTCACCCAAGTTTATCTTTTCCTGTCTCTTAAAGATATTCCCAACATTGACCTTTCCATTGGTCTCTGAGAATGAATTAATATATTTTCCATCGATTTTGTCAGTTTCCAGGTCTCGACCATACGTCATAGCTGGAATTATACATTCGTTATATACTTCTCCTTTCAAACAAACTGACAAGCTACTTTTCATAATGTCTCTATGTTTACCAAAAGCTTTCCATCCAATTGCAATGCAGCTTTTTATTTCGCTATCATGATCTTTCGTTAATTTTAGCATTTGCCTCAAGTAATTGTACCCCTCGACTTCTTCAAGAATTTCTTCGCTTATTCTAATGACACTCTTTGGTGTTTGTGGATTAAACATTACTTTTACTCTGGTTCATACTTAGCCCTACTTTGAGACTTTCTCTGTTCAAGTCATTTAACATTTCTTGCAATGGCTCTGCTGTTTCTGAGATTAGGGCATTGTCATCTGCAAATCTTAAATGGTTTAACTTTTCTCCATCTACAGTATGCTCAATCCTTTGTTTTCCTAGTCCATCTGTCTATTTATTGCCAGAAGCCTTCATCCCGTAAGGGGTGACCACAAATAAATCGCCTCAGTGTCGTCTTGTCCCTAGCCATTTCATTGCCCTGCTGCCAGCTTACACTCCCCTCTCTCATATGCCTCACCACTCGATCTCTCCATCTCATCCTTGGCCTCCCCCTCCCTCTTCCCCCCCTCCACCTCACTCACATACACTCTCTTCGTCAGTCTCTCACTCTCCATCCTTTCCACATGGCCAAACCACCTCAGTGTGTTTCTCTTAACGCTTCCTATCACACCCACATCCATACCACCATGCTCCTTCACTTCCTCATTTGTCAGTCTGTCTCTCCATATGACTCCACATGCTCCTCTCAAATAACCCATTTCCACTGCTCTCATTGTTGACTTCTTCTGTCCCTCCAACAAGGTGCAAGCTCCACTTCCATATGTTAGAGTTGGTGTAACAATACTGTCATATAGTAGCTTTTTCACTTCCATGCTCACTTCCCCGTGTCTTATCAATGCTTTCAAGGAGCCAGCAACCTTTCTTCCCTCCTGTACCCTTTAACCCCTTAACCACGGGGTGTCACTTTCGTGACGCTCGGCCACAATGGATCATACCGCGGGGCGTCACTCTTGTGATTCTGTGTTATTTTGAATTATCCCGGGCTCTCAAGTGGTGGCTTGTATCATCTATCAGTACTGCCAATGTCCAACACTAGTCAGCACTCCAAATCTCATCAGTACTCCCATCCATTGTTGACATTTTAGCGATTTTACCCCATTCGTGACTCCCCTCCCTACCTGCCTTCCATTACCCTCTCCTCTCACCTCCCACGCCGCGCTGCGCTACGGAAATTTCCCCTGATTTTTCCACAGATTTCATCCATTGAAATAAGCCCTATGCCCTATATTTTTACCAAATAATATATACCAAAAAAAAAAAACAGGTAAGTGATAGTGTTATACTCCAGAAATTGGCTAATTATCACCTGACAAAACCTCACGTGCATTCATTCGCTACATTACCACGGTAATTTCCCCTTTGATTTATGCCTTGTAATCGATGTCTGTAATAAAAATATATATCAGAAAGGAAGGGAGAATCCTAACTGACATTTACATTCACCTGGAACTACCTATTTCTTTATTTATTGCCGAGATTTTCTACCTATAAAAAATTAGCCTGTAAGTTAGCAGCAGTCAGCCTAAAGTGTCATTGTCAACCCTTCCCTTCTCAGATAAGCCGCGGCATTTAGTTCCTTGTCCTCCACTGTAGAGAAAACATGTCACACTCGCGCCCCGCCATTCCTGCCGCTTCTGCGCCCATTGCAAAGAGCCCCGTGACCTCTACTCCAAAGAAAAGTGTTGAGGCAAGCAGGAAAGGCCTCAGTGAGTCTGCAGTGGCACGAGAACTTGCAGAATTGTCCATGATAATGATGGACAGTGACTATGACGATTCAGGTAAATCGTGTGATGAGCCGAGGTGAGGTTATCAGCGCCAGAAACAGTGACAACAAGTGCTTCAACAAGTGAATCAGTGTCTAGCTCCAAGGGAAAGGAGCCTTTAGTGCAGGAAGGACAAGAATTTGGGAAGGGAGTGAAAAGGTGGCATGTTAGCCCCCAGAACAATGCCCCCCACGTGACCCAGCCCGCCATGAGTCATGAGTGCATTCACCTCCCCATTCCTCAAGCCCTGCTTTATTCATCTCGTCATCATCGTCGGCTGAGTTATCTCCGGAGTCTTCGTCGTCGGGGTCACCACCAGCATCAACAGTGGAGGCAGGCCGTAGAGGTAGAGGTAGATCTAAGAGAGTGAAAAGTAGTGTAGCTAGTAGGGTAAGGAGCTGCTGGTGCTGTACGGCAACCTAGGGTCAGTGAGAGTGACCTTGACAGAGATAAGCCTCCCTCACAGCCAACCTCCACCACCACCACCACCACCCGCCCTCCACCGCCGACAGGGAATCCTGGACGCCTTCACGTGGACGGAAGGGTCAGATTTTGTCCCCGAAAATCTGGTTTTCGATGAAGCTCCTCAGGAGTTCAGCCTGCCTTCACTATGGACGAAAATGCTGAGTGTGTCGACTACCTTTTTGGCCTTCCTAGATGACGAAGTCATGCAGCACATATGTGATGAGACCAACAGGTACGAATCACAACGTGCTGCTAGTGGTGAGGTGCAGCCAAGATGCAACAGTGGTCCATGCTGGGAGTGCAGGAGCTGTATGTCTTCTTTGCCCTCATGCTTCTTATGCCACACTCAAAGAAGCATGAGTTGGAAGAATACTGGTCCATGGACCCCTTACTACCCTCACCCACCTTCAATAAGTACATTGCCAGAGATAGATTCAGGAACATCATGTGAAACTTGCTCTTTGCCGTCAATTTTGTACCTTCCCAATCAGAACCACTCTGGAAGATGCGGGAGATTCTGAGCAGAATGAAGGATAAGTTCATGTCATTCTTCCACCCATTTCAGAAAGGTTGTCATTGATGAATCCTTGGTTTGTTCAGAGGACGTCTTCGGTTTGTTCAGTACATTCCAAGCAAACGCCATCGCTTTGGAATTAAGTTCTTTGTACTGTGCGACTGTAAGACGGGGTACATCCCTTGACTTCGTCATATATTCAGCCAGCACTGTCAGATCTCGATAAAACTCACCCCCTTGGCTTCTCAGGCTGTGTAGTGAAAGTGCTCCTAGAAAAGTATTTTGGTGGGAATCATGTGCTGTATACAGACAACTACTATACAGCACCGAAACTTGCCAAATACCTTTCTGAGCACGGCATTGGCTCCTGCGGCACTGTGAAAAGTAATCGTGCCAACTTCCCCAAATTCCCAGAGGCGGGAACCTCGCAGCGAGGAGACGTGCACCTACGCAAGTGTGAGAAGATGCTGGCAATACGGAGGCATGACAAGAGAGTCGTGCACATGCTCACCACCGTACATAAGGGGGAGATGAGAGACAGTGGGAAGGTCGACCGTAGGACAGGCGAACCTGTGATGAAACCTGATGCTGTGTTGAACTATAATATCAACATGCGGCTGGTGGACAAGTCCGACATGATGATTGGTG
This sequence comes from Coenobita brevimanus, assembly GCF_032717465.1. Taxonomy (NCBI): domain Eukaryota; kingdom Metazoa; phylum Arthropoda; class Malacostraca; order Decapoda; family Coenobitidae; genus Coenobita; species Coenobita brevimanus. The sequence goes on from NC_137013.1 coordinate 7,419,877, forward strand.
AGATCGACTGCCTCAGGAAGAATACTAGGTGGTACAGGAAAGTTTTTCTGCATCTCATAGATATGACGATGCTGAACGCCTTCATCCTGTACAAGATGAAGGTAAAGCCACCCAAGTCCTTCTCCCTGAGGTTGTTCGCCAGGACTTGTGTCCAGCAGCTGCTGGAAAGATATGGTAGGGGTGCAAACAGCAACTCCAAGGTACCATCCAGTTACACTTCCCGACCGACTTGAGCAGAGGGCGTATATGGATCGGCACAGACTTGAGCTAATGCCTACCACAGGGAAAAGGAAGGCTGCGATTCGCAGGTGTCATGTATGTGCGCATACCACACGCCGCACACCTGAGCATAAACGCACCTCTTGGCAGTGCGCTGAGTGCCAGGTTCCCCTCTGTGTTACCTGCTTCTTCGATTATCACAGCCAGAAGCAGTTCAAACAGTGCAAGTGTGGAAGCAGAATTATTTGGAAATAATGTGTAAATAATGTGTAAATAATGTGTTAATAGCAGGTGAAAGCAATGGATCTTCAGTTCATATGATTGAACAGTGTATTATAGTTTTATCTTACTGAAAGTGACAGTGAATAACATAGTGTAAGTAAAATAGCAGGGTAAATATTGAAAATAGAATAGAAAATGTAAATAGTAATGTAAGTAATTAGTAATATAAGAATATGAGTACAAATAATTTATGTTATAACAGTGAGAGTGAATCCGTGGCTCTCTACGTATTTTACTGACTGAAAAATTGAATGACTTCAGTGACAATAAACTAATATGACTGAAGGAAACTTATGGAGAAAAGACTCCAGATATATATAAGTGTGATATAGTAATAGAAATATAAAGTGTGATGGGTTTTATGAATAATAAATGACAGAGTGCCTAGAGCGAACTAGCGCAAGTGCGACGATCAGACGCGCTCGTAATTTCCATTGCTTTCACAGTGTTTTTTTTTTTAGTATGGATCCCAAACTACTTGAAAATTGTAGAATAGTGTTTATAGTGTTTGTATCTGGCTGTGGTAATCATATTACAGGTTGTCGGGAAGTGTAAAGTGGAGACTTAGTTACCCTACTTCAGAGGTCTCCACAAGTCCTACGGTAACGACGAAGGCTCAACAATCATTCCAGGAGAAAGCTGAAGGTATGTGCCAGAAGCATATTTAATTTTATTATTCT